>NC_091747.1:55412436-55712436 GCF_043380555.1 Nothobranchius furzeri
AAGGGGCATGTTGGCCAGCGCCTGAATGAGATAGCGCCGCAGGCGGAACTCCCCATTCCACTAATAACACACACTTTTAAAAGAATCGATTTAATAAAATTAGCGAATACACACTGGAGATAACAAGCAGAACCTTTTTGCCGATTTAAACTTGAATCATTCGGATGCTGTAGCTAGTCTTTGATTGCTTCTTTTGAAAAAAAAAAATGAAAAAAGGTTAGAACCTTTAAACTGCCAGCTGAGGAACCTTTACTTCTGCCGCAGGACAAAAGTCTGGGCCTTATCAACAAACAACAACAAAAAAACATCAAAATGTGTCCAGATAAAAGGCTAATCCTTTAGCTGTGCTGCACACCAATGCTTCCCCCTCCGAAAGTTCACAAAGAATTTATTATCTAGTGAACGTGTTCACCTTAAAGTGTCCAAGCTCCTCTGCAGTGATTTCTGAGTGAGGAAAATCGAGCTGTAATCTATTCTGGCATAATCACGCTTTGACCTGGGTAATGGAGGCAGCAAACCCCAGGGCAAGATGTAATCAGGAAGACAGTTAATAAAATTAACAAGTCTGCTTTACCGATCTTACTAATGTCCCCGACCTTCCCCGGAGGGACGATGCTTACTCACATGCTCTGATGCTGCACGCGCTTCACAAGACACAAAACATTTATCAGTTAATGTAGAGACAACAAGGAAATGCTGCAAACATTAGGCTAAACGAACTTTAACAACAGCCTTTAACACCTCTTTAGCTCTAAACTGCACCGCCACAAGGAGTTAAAAGCAAAACCGGTTTCGTTGTGTTTGCAGCTGGGGGATTGTCTCCGCCTGGGGTCGCAGATATCAGCCTCGTGGAGCATGAATCGATAAGCAGCTGTCAGTCACATGCTACAATGACTGACAGTGCAAACACGCGTGTTACAAGAATAACATCAGGAAAGCACAGACAAGAGCAGACAAACAAAGAAACAAAAAAAAATAATGCAGCAAGATGTTTATATTTTCTTATAAGACCTTGTTGAGCTGGTATAAGGATTTTATGAGGTTTGTTTTCATACTCCAGCTGACATGTTCTCTTTTGTTACTTTTAAGCAGTTCATAGCACAAAATGTTCTGGTTTGTTTCCAGCAACAGGTCTCCAGTTTTCACTAGTTCAGGATCATAACTCAAACTTTATTCCCAATGTCAATCAAGAATGCTGTCCAAAAAGTAGTAAAATGTGGAGATTAATCAAATAAAAACAACTTTTTCTACATACTGTACTATCAGTTCTATATATTATAATACATTACTTGATTATAAACATGAACGAATCTAACATCATCAGTCGAATTTAATCTATACATCTTATGAAAGAAAATACATAAAAAAACAGTGCTTTATTATTACTATTATTATTATTATTATTATTATTATTATTATTATTATTATTATTTATTAATAATGATAAAAAAAACAACCCTAATCCTATTATTAGATATAAACATTTACATTTCCCAGGAAAAACTTTAGTTTTTTGCTTTTTAGGGACATATTATAGGGTTCTTATTATTTCTGGTTACTAAAACTTAATTTGTATCAATTTAGTTTCATTAAAGAGGACATATTAAGCAAAAGTCAACTATTGCATCGTTTGTGCTGCCAAGTAAGTTGCTGCTGCCTCTAAAGATTAGAAACAAAACCCGTCCATCTGTTTCCTGTCAGTTTGGTTTAAGGATTTATTTGCCTATATGAGACAAATCCAAAAGCACCTCTTGTGTGTAAGAGAGAGCTGCTGGAGAAGAAGGGCCTGTACTCCGAGCCCCTGCCGGAGATCGGAGCTTCTCAGCTTACAGCAGCCAGAGCAGAGAATGGGTGGGCCTGGCTAGCTCCAGTTTTTTGACAGATTAACAGTTCATTTTGGAAGGTACTGAAAAAAAACTGTTAAAAAACCAGCTGGAATTGCTTTTTATGAAGAGATTTAGTGCAAAGAACTTCATCAACATGTTTCACAATGACTATAGAACTTTATAACTTAAGAAAATAACTCATAATATGTCTTCTTTTATAACTGCAATTCCAAACCAACATCAATATTTCAGTGATGTACAAGTAAATCTGATGGTTTTAATATCATAATGAACACAATTTTCTATATGTACAGAAGTAACTGAAGGTGACAACTTAAAGATTGTTGTCCCAAATCCACATTGAACCACTTCATTTGTAAGCCGCTTTGGATACAAGTGGCTGTCCTTAAAGCATCCAGATGGAAAAATCAAGAATTGTACCTTCATCATCAGTAGACGTGCTCCATTAATGCATCTGCATATCTAAGCTGGTTTTATTATTCCTGTGTTGATTCCTGCTTTCTTTGTGGAAAAGGAAGTGAGGCAGCTTAAGTTGAGTTTTAACCGTAGAGAAACAAAAGTTTCTTTAGATTTATTATAAAAGATACAGGATATTTAGAATCAAACGTTTAAATAAATATAAATATGTAATTAAATTTCTTTTTTATTTTCACTTAATCTCTCAATAAGTTTCTCTTGCTTTTTTATTTAGAAAATATTTAAATTTTTAATGTTGTAATCAAATGTATGTAGAGTTGTCACTCTGGACATTTACTTTTTCACTAAACAGCAATTTAATGTAATTCAGGGTGCATCCCGAATCGTTGATTTATGTTCATCACCATCTGTGATCCTGTACCTTGAACGTTAGAGGAACATCAGACATATTCACTCTCTAGTCACGGTTTTATGATATTACCAGTTTAGAACCACCCTCAGCGTCTCCCCTGTGTGATATATACATCCCTCATTTGGTGGATTATGGTGATGCATCAAGGTGCTTGCAACTAAATGAAAAAATGATTTCTGAGGACCCTTAAGGGAAATATGAGATGAGTGGTTGGGAATGACCTAATGCAAGAACACGATCATTGGCTCCGAAACTGAAGCTCTGTCGTGTCCTGAAGCTCTGACATTCCCAAATGGCAGAATCACCATCATAACTCTCGGAGGTCCTTCCTGAGACATCATTTCAATGTAAATTATGGTGTTGGGTCGTGTTCGGTATGCAGAACCCTTTTAGCCTAGCGAGCGGAGTTGCTAATGAAATATCACTGTCTAGCATCCTTTAATCAAGTGCATGAATGTATGCAGGCACAACAACACGCAGAGAGTTGTGAGACCGACTTCAAGGCTGACAGTGGCAGTGTTCAACACTACTGGAAGTGCAAACTGATATTACAATAGGAATATTAAAATAAATGTCTTCTGTAAAACAGCTAGTTATAAGTGTAAAACCATCCTTTCATTTTGTTTTGGTAATAAGCAAAGCTAATATTTTACCCGTGAGCTCCCTTCTCACCGGAAGCGGGTGAAAACGTTCCACGCAGCAGGTCACGTGAGGTCACAAAATCACTGGAGAATTGCAAGACCACATGTGATTTCGGTAGTTCATGCAATAAAACACAAAGAAAAATGGCAGCATGTATCGAAAAAGGTCTGTAGTTTATTTTCTGTTCTGTTTGCCTTAACTACGGCTGCCTCACAGAAACCTGCAAGTGACTATTGTAGGTTTTTGGATGTTTTACACTGCTCTCATGTTTGACTTCCTGTCTGGTACAAACTGAACTACAGAGTTGTACGCGTTCTGGAAACAGAGAGCGTAAAACATAGATTTAGAGCATAAGCAACGCGTGCCTATGCTCATGGGATGCTTCCAAAACGTGAAGCTTCACGGACGGTGGAAATGTACCCATTCACTAATAACAGCGGCAAATCACTGCACACTACATTTTGCGGACGTAACATGTCACTTACGCGTTTATTGTGAAGGCGTGTTCATTCTAGCAAAATTATTATGGTAATATATAGGGATCTGAGAAAAGTTCGATATCACAATATATTTACTATATCGATATTCAAAAGCTGTCTATCGAATTTTTGGAAGAACTTACATGCAGACATTTGTGTATTGTTTTCTTTTGGTGAAATTCAAACTCTGACCGCTAGTTGGCAGCAGCGTGCAATGGGTTTTGTTTTTACCATTGGAATGTAAATCCCTCTATCATGGTTCATATACCTGATGTTAAACATGTTACGCATCAGTTTGGACTCTATTGAATTTTCCTACAATAAATTAAGTCTAAAAAAATTGCTTATATCGTCTAGCTGAATGTATCGCAATGTATCGTGATATATCGTATCGTCTACCCTGTATCCTGATATGTATCGTATCGCTAAAATTTCACCAATACACCTCCCTAGAAATGTACCTAGACGTGTTACACACTGAACAAGAAGTGTTACATGTACTCGACTGCTAATTAGTGCCACAAATAACCCAGAAAAACAAACATGTACTGTAAAATACACAGGGTGGTATATAGGGTTACAAAAAGCTCATTTTTGATATCAGATTGCTCAAACCCTTCGATCAGTAGGTAAACCACTTATGAACAACCCACCCAGGTGTTTGCACCAGGTAAGATAATGATTGTTGACACACATTTTGGTTTTAGAAGATCTGAGCAACACTTTCATTTAAATAACTATTTAGGGATGATTAATGCACAAGAGGATTTGTAACAGAGGGTCTCAAGCCTTGTTCTAGATCACTTTTAATGCAAACGACACATTCCTATAGAAACAAATAACTTGAGATGCTTGATTTTATAAGTTAGTGCCACTCTCAGGGGAACACATTCATGCAATAATGTTGGCAGAAAAAAAACATTACCAACATCAGAACAATATCAACAACTAAGGCAATTTATCCATGAAGCTATTTTAATCCATGTGAAGTCACGTGAAACATCAAATTCTCTAATTAACTTCCAGAGGTCGGAAAACTGATGAATCAGAAGGTGGAGTTTATTTATTTAGAGTTTAGTGAAACTCGGCCCAATCTTTCTACCAGTTTGTTTTGCTGACTTAATGGAACATGAGATTCTGGACATTGTCAAAAATGCCTAAAGCTCTGGAAGAAGACAGATTTGCTGTTTCTGGCAGAGCTGGAGTCAGTAATAAAGACTTTACTAAATCTTTGGTGACAAACTCGAGTTCTAAGCAATCTCCCTGAATAATGTTGGATGGACCAGCAACAATTAAATCAGTGAGATGCTTACCTACCTAGTTCATGCAGCTCCATAGATGCGAAGGGGACATATTTCCTAGTTAGGTTTGTTTTGGTCACTGTGAACTTCTCTTTAGGTTCGTGTGGCTATCTTTGTGTATGCATATGGAAATGCGTGCTTTAACACATCCAGCTACTCACTCTATGATTGTTAAGATTGGATGGTAATTAGCAGCCAAGAGCAACACACCTACACAGACTCAAATTATAGCAGCCAGATCTTACCTGGTGGAGGAAAAAAAACTGACGTTTTATTCAGAATGTGTGAGAAAAAACAACTTAGAAGTGTTAATGGTTGTGTTCTCTTGAGCTACATCGCCTTGTCCAGCTAATGAGGTTTTCCACATCAACTGATCTTTCCTTGACCTCTTTCTAGTTAGGACATCTTCAGTCCAGGAATAGGTGGGATTGGAGTTATGTTTATCCAGAGAATGTTGCAGAGGTGTTGCCCTGGTTAGCAGCCATTTTTAAACTCTACTATACTAAAATGGGTGTGCTCGAACAACCGGCTTTTCAGCGGTCTCATGTTTTCCTTTTAAAAAGCCATCCGACTGCATGTTGTCAGGACGGAACACACTTCCAGTCTGCAGAACAGGCTCCTTGGTGTGTACATGTATACTCTCAACTTTCCGCTACGTAGTTTTCAATTTTCTTTGTGTGCTTTCTTGCATTCCCTTTGTTCACCACTTTCCTTTTGTTTTCCTTGTTATTTTAATACTACGTCCTTCTACTCCCTGCTCTTTTTGAACGAAAGCCTGCTCGTTCTGCTGCATGAAATGTAAAATGCACGCCATACTGTTTTTGCACCTCTGTGTTTAAAAAAAAAGTCTCATGAAGCACAGGATGGATTTTAAAAAACCTAGAAAGAAATCACTGGATGGACATCTAACTTTTGAAGTTAATCCAATTATAGATGGCTGCCACAGCTAGTTAATATTAACACACATAAAAGCAGGTCAAAGTTACAATGAGATCCAGGCACACTCCATCACCAGGCCCTCCCCTCTCTTACCTAAACAGGCAGCATGTGACTTAAACACATTGCAGCATGGAGAGGCAGAGGAAATTGTCCCAAAAGAATAATTAGGCTTTTAAAAGTTCCATCCATCCATCCATCCATCCATTTTCATCCGCTTATTTAGAGTCGGGTCGCGGGGGCAGTAGCCTAAGGCGAGAGGCTCAGACTTCCCTCTCCCCAGCCACTTGGGCCAGCTCCTCTGGGGGAATCCCAAGGCGTTCCCTGGCCAGGTGAGATACATAGTCCCTCCACCGTGTCCTGGGTCTACCTTTAGGTCTGCTCCCGGTTGGACGTGCCCAGAAAACCTCACCAGGGTGGCGTCCAGGAGGCATCCTGACCAGATGTCCGAGCCACCTCAACTGGCTCCTCTCAATGTGGAGGAGCAGCGGGTCTACTTCGAGCCCCTCCCGAATGACCGCACTTCTCACCCTATCTCTAAGGGAGAGCCCAGCCACTCTTCGGAGAAAACTCATTTCGGCCGATTGAACCCGCGATCTCGTTCTTTCTGTCACTACCCAAAGCTCATGACCATAGGTGAGGGTAGGAACGTAGATCGGCCGGTAAATCGAGAGCTTTGCCTTCTGACTCAGCTCTCTCTTCACCACGACAGACCGGTACAGCGCCCGCATCACTGCAGATGCAGCACCAATCCACCTATCGATCTCATGCTCCAGTTTTCCCTCACTCGTGAACAAGACCCCGAGATACTTAAACTCCTCCACTTGAGGCAGGACCTCATCCCTGACCCAGAGAAGTCATTCTACCCTTTTCCAAATCAAGACCATGGTCTTGGATTTAGAGGAGCTGATTCTCATCCCAGCTGTTTCACACTCGGCTGTGAACCGCTCCAGCAAAAGCTGAAGATCACATTCTGATGAAGCCAACAGGACCACATCATCTGCAAAAAGCAGAGACCTGATCCTCAGGCCACCAAAATGGATGCCCTCCACACCATGGCTGCTCCTAGAAATCCTGTCCATAAAGGTTATGAACAGAAACGGTGACAAAGGGCAGCCTTGGCGGAGTCCAACTCTCACTGGGAACGAGCCCGAATTACTGCAGGCAATACAGACCAAGCTCTGACACCGGTCATACAGGGACCCAACAGCCCGTATCAGAGAGCCTGGTACCCCATACTCCCGGAGTACCCCCCACAGCCCAGCCCCCCCCCCCCCCCCCCCCCCCCCATCCCCGAGGGACACGGTCAAACGCCTTCTCCAAATCCACAAAACACATGCAGACTGGTTGGGCAAATTCCCACGCACCCTCCAGGATCCCCCTAAGGGTATAGAGCTGGTCCAGTGTTCCACGGCCAGGACGGAAACCACATTGCTCCTCCTGAATCTGAGGTTCAACAATCCGATGGACCCTCCTCTCCAGAACCGCTGAATAGAACTTACCAGGCAGGCTCAGGAGTGTGGTCCCCCTGTAGTTGGAACACATCCTGTGGTCCCCATTTTTAAATAAGGGGACCACCACCCCGGTCTGCCAGTCCAGTGGGACTGCCCCCGATGTCCACGCGATATTGCAGAGCCGTGTCAGCCAACACAGACCACAACATCCAGAGCCTTAAGGAACTCCGGGCGGATCTCATCCACCCCTGGAGTCTTGCCACAGAGGAGCTTTTTAACCACCTCAGTGACCTCAGCACTAGAAATTTGAGAGGCCAACCCAAAGTCCCTAGACTCTTCTTCCTCACTGGAAGACGTGCCGGTGGGATTGAGGAGGTCTTCGAAGTATTCTGCCCATCGATCCACAACGTCCTGAGTAGAGGTCAGCAGCACACCATCCCCACTATAGATAGTGTTGGTAGCGCACAGACTCAATGTCCCCCGCCTCCCCTGGAACATTTTGGAAGTTCTGTCGGAGGAATTGAAGCTCCTTCTGACAGGAGTCTCTGCCAGATGTTCCCAGCAGACCCTTGCGATACGTTTGGGCCTGCCTGGTCTGACCGGCATCCTCCCCCACCATCTGAGCCAACTCACCACCAGGTAGTGGTCAGTTGACAGCTCTGCCCCTCTCTTCACCCGAGTGTCCAAGACATGCGGCCGCAGGTCAGATGAAACAACAACAAAGTCGATCATCGAGCTGCGGCCTAAGGTATCCTGGTGCCAAGAGCACATATGGACACTGTTCATTATGGACAATCCATGACTGGCACAGAAGTCCAATAACAAAACACCACTCGAATTCAGATCAGGGGGCTAGAAAACCTGGTTCCTCCCAACCACACCTCTCCAGGTCTCACTGTCGTTGCCCACGTGAGCGTTAAAGTCCCCCAGCAGAACAAGGGAGTCAACGGAAGGAGCGCTTTCCAGCACCCCCTCCAAGGTCTTCAAAAAGGGTGCACACACTGCACCCAACCCCTTTGGCCCCTCCCACGAGTGGTGAGCCCATGGGAAGGGGGACCCACATTTCCTCTTCGGGCTGTGCCCGGCCGGGCTCCATGGGTGAAAGTCCAGCCACCAGGCGCTCGCCAACACTTTTACAAGTTTGTTGCTAAATTTGTTATGGGAGCTGAGGCCAGTCCTTCAGCTGGCAGAGCTGCACATTTGTTCATTTTCCAGTTTTTTCTTCCCCTTCCAGGACAAAAAAGTGGATGAAAAAAATAAACATCACTACAGGAAAGTGATGAAACGAGTGAAAACGGGATGGTATGAAGTCATTTCCCGTCATGTCTGTAAATATCACTGACTATTGTGAGTAATGTGATGTAGCTGAGACTTGGTTTGAAGAAAATCATGATTTGAACTGAAACATTAATTTCTCCTATGCAATTCCATTTTTTCCTGAAATCTTTCAGTCTTAGTAAAATACAGATGTTTAATTAAAACATTGAATTTACGTCAGTTTTTGTCTTTTCCTTATTGAAAGTAGTTAATTAAGGAATAGCATAAAATGGCCAAGGTCACACAGATATATTTTCTACAGTTTCTTAAAAAAAATTCTCAATAATTATCCATATCGATCAACATCATATTTTTTACATCAATATGCTTATGTTTTACATTGTCTAGCCCTACATATTTTTTCACGCATGAATACTAAATCAGCTAATGCTAAATCTAGTCAGGGTTTGAATTACGGTGGAGCTAAGGGGAGCCTGGCACCCCCAAAAGAGTGATGAGCTCGCCTGGAAGCCCTAAACTGACTTGCTCATGGCCACTGTAACATTCTCAAAGTGGAAAAAATGTTATTCAGATAACCTTCAAAAGTCAGTCCCACACCCAGGGCTGTTTCAAGGCATTTGGGGGCCCAAGGCAAAATAGACTTGTTGGAAAATGGTAAAATGGTAAATGGCCATTGTTTGATATGGCACCTTCTAGAGTCCTTTAAGCCCCAATCCTACAACCCTGTGATTACCAAACAACCCACTCTTCCTCCAGAGCTACTGCTGCCCAAACTAAAATACCACAATAGGAATAAATAACTGGAGCCGTCAATGTGTTGATGAAGCACATGGGTCTGTCTCAGGGTGAAACAAACAACCCATTACTGTAAGAACTGTGGCTAGCAAGCAGTTAGCTTAAGCCCTTAAGCTTTATTTTATCTCAACATAAACATTGTAGTAAACTAGAGGCTCGACACACACACACACACACACACACACACACACACACACACACACACACACACACACACACACACACACACACACACACACACACACACATTACTCAGCCGCAAAATGAGATAAATTTTAATTCACATACATTTAGTGGAGCGTTTTGTAAGATACTGAACAGTGGAATGCGAAGGTGATGGACTGTCATGACCTTCAGGGCAGTAAACAGTGAACAGAGAGAGAGAGAGGGAGAGAGAGCGAGGGCTGTGGTAATTGGACTGAGGGCGTGATAGAAGAAAGAAGAAACGTTGACTTTAAATCACACTTGAGGGGTCTGGGAGCTGAATACGGCAGATTTGTTTCTAACAAGGCACAGCAACACACAGCAGAAGTCCTATAACAACTTCTTTTTATTATCTGCACTCCAACAAGGCCGCGTGAATTCAGCTGACAACTGAGCTGAGAGTGGGGAGGAGAATTTCTGACAAAACAGTAAAACTTCAAAGAGTTTTTGCCTGTCTATTTCCTGCATGCGTTCCTCTTGTTTTTGACCTCTATAACTTCGTTTTTCTCTCTGCTCCTCTGTGCTGCTGAAGAGAAAGTCTAAGGCTTCGCAGAAAGCCCCAACCCAACCGCAATAAAGGTTTTACCCCATTTTCTTTAAAACATTCCCACTCCCCCTCTTTCATTCCTGATCTTTTTCTATTTTACGGTCATTTTATCGCCAAGCTGGAACTCTTGATTCAGTTTCAATCATAACTTCAATGTTTCATTCTACACGAGCAACACAGATGGAAGTTTGAAATATAACCTCTCACTCTATTGGCTGAAATCCGTTTTATAGCAGGAGTAATCAAGACCCTACACCACCAGGCAGAACATGTTCCCTCTAAGCCGGAAGGGAAAAAGAAGGAACACACACATATAAAGGAATCACTTAAAACATGTGGCTATCCTAATTGGGCGTTTATAAAGTCAGCAAAGATGCACAGAAAAGAAGACCAGACACCAACGAGGGAGGATAAGAAAGACAGACGCAACAACCTTGTCATCCCCTATGTAGCCGGTAGGGCTGGGGGTAAACGATTATTTTTAAAACGATTATTCTGACGATTATTTTATCGAATAGTCGACTATTCTAATGACTATTTAGAAAATTAATCTAATGATTATTTTTCTATTGCACAATTAACAAAAACCAGAAAATCTCAAATAAATTCCTCAAAAAAATTGATAAATTCTTACTGTAAGAGAATAAACACTACAGGCCTTCCATTTTGTATAACACTGCTTTTATTGTGTTGGTTTTCTGGTGACGTGTAGAACCTGGGAGTGCAGGCTGCTGCCTGAGAGGTGGTAGAAGATGGAGTGTCTCCATGCTGCTTTGTTTTGGTCACTTATGTGCGTGAGGCGAGTGGTCTTACATTTTTAACTAAACCGAAAACCCACAACACTCTAAATGTAATAAAAGGGAGATCTACACCACAAAAAAGATGAACTCTAAACCAAAACGTAACAGCTTATCCCAACGCAAGAAGCTGTTAGCGAAGATGCTAACAGTAGCTTTACCAACATTAAGTTCAAGTTACCAAGTTTAAATAAACCAAAAACACCCAGCAGCAAACAGACCAGCACGGAGGAGAGACTGCTACCACCAAAACAGCTCTCCTCATGTCTGAAAGAAGCTCCTTAATGAAGGGAGAAGCGCTCCCGGTGATTTTCTACATCTGCGACAGAGACGGAGCAGCGCACATCTGACCCCGGAAGTTGTTGTCCGTTGCCGGGAGACGAAGGGGCAAAACAGGAAAATAATCTAGTAGTGGACGGACGTTGTTCCGGGTCTTCGGTATTTGGCGGAGATGTTAGTGAAGGCGGAGAAGAGGGCGAACTAGAGGAAAAACAGGCAGATTCCTCCTCTATTTACAAACTCCTGGGGATGCAACAAGTGGGCGCGGTGCGTCGACTTCCGGATCTGACGTCGACAAATTTTTAGAATCGAGCCGTCGACTTCGTCGAGGCTTCGCTACAGCCCTAGTAGCCGGTGTATCAGAGAAACTTAGGAGGGTTTTCTCCAAACACAACATACCAGTGTACTTCAGGCCCAGCAACACACTCAGGCAGAAACTGGTTCACCCGAAAGACAAAACTCCTAAACACAAACTGAACATTGTGGTGTATGCTGTACAGTGCAGCGAGGAATGCCCAGACCTCTACATCGGAGAAACCAAACAAGAGCCACCTCCACGGGACAGGACTCAGCAGTTCATTTGCATCTAAAGGACAAAGGTCACTCTTTCGAGGACGCTAACGTTCACATTTTGGACAGAGAGGACAGATGGTTTGAAAGAGGAGTAAAGGAAGCCATTTATGTCCACTGTGAGCAACCATCCTTGAACAGAGGCGGTGGTTTACGACACCAACTGTCTGCCATCTATAATCCAGTTTTGAGATGCCTTCCCAGATGCCTCAACGCCCACGCATATCCTGGGCCATCTGACCTCAGGAATTCACATGATAGGGTGGGGCCAGGTTTCACAATGAGCTCACCCGAAACTCTGGCTGAATAGGACCCACACCCACCCTCACACCTTGGCTCATGTGTTTATGTAGAAGATCATCAGGGGGTCTTTTGTTCCCTCTTTGGGGGGAAACTCCCACTGGGTTTAAATCTGGGACTCTACCATTTGACCTTAGAACTGAAGAAGCCTCTCGGATGAGAGGTGAAACGTCTTCAAGCAACTCAAAGAAGTCCAGACGCTTTTCTTTCAAAGCTCCTTAGACTATAATGACCTGGATGACTGAGAACCTTCACAGACAGCAGGATTCACTCCCCCAAACACACACACACACACGCACGCACACACACACACACACACACACACACACACACACACAGTTCTGACACTGGAGGTAGGCAGGGGCTTATTGAGATGAGGCATGGGGCCTTGGGGGGTTACAAAGGGGCCATGATTGTCTGCTCGTCGTCATCCTCCTTCCTAGCTCAGAAACCAAACCCCAGCAGCAACTCCAGCTAACCACCATGGGAGATAAAAGAGAGAGCGGGAGAGAGGGTAAGCGAAGGAGCCATATTTCAAATCACTGACTTTTACAATTCATCACAACTCTCTAACGGCAGACTGTGCAGTTAAGCTATCGCTCCTTCGAAGAAAAATGAGAACTTTCAGTCAAGTTGTTTGGGGGAAAAGTAAGATGCTGGTCAGCTAAACTTCAGTCATTTCTGATAAATGTCTTACATCACATTAGCCTGCAAAGCCATCCTATATATGTGAGTACATAGTCTGCCAATGGTTTCAGTTGTAGGGCGGGATCTGCAGTTGTCTTTTAAACTGTCTCCGCATGCTACTGGATAACAAACAATGTGACATTCTCACCGCTACAGATGTTAGGCAACAATGCAGTCAAAATAGTCTAACGTTAATGCCAAAGTTGTTTTAAATGAGCCGTTACCATCTTTGTTTTCTCAGTAACATCCACCAAACCAATAAAGGGCTGTGACTGGCCCACCAAACAGATACAGCCATGGAGCTGTCACCTTCTTAGATTCGCTCACTAACATGCTAAGGATGTCAGTAATGAGGCAGTACGCCAAACACTGTTGTAGGAGATGCAACATCCCACACACCAAACAGAGCGCTGTGGTAGGACCAGGCTGCTTTGGTTCCAATGGAGCTTGGTTAGACCGATCATTTAGCTTTGGCAAACTAATGATCTAGATTCTAGGCTAATCCTATGCATGTTGACCCATAGACAGAGGTCAGTCGTAGGGGCGAAATCCACTATTGTCTTTTAAACCGTCTCTTCACACAACTGGACAGGGCTATGACCAATCAGGGCAATGAACAACGTGACACATTCACAGTGACAAGAAATCAGTCAATGGGGCAGCCCGCCATACACCGTCCTTTTTTGAAATAAAATACTCGAGTACCTCTATCTGCTCGTGGCTCAAAGACAAGCCCAAGTCTACATAGTCCAAAGTTGATGCCGTTTCAATCACAAATGAGAGGCGTCACTTCTAGTTGTACCAAGGGAAGTCAGGGGAGGGGCTTAAGGTGCAGTGCATTTATTCCGCCTCTAGATGATTCCCTGTGAGGAAATAACTTCCGATTTCTGCTTTAACTGAAATTTATTTGCAATGTGTGACCATAATGGAAACAAGATAAACCATTTCTTTTTAAAAGTGTACTTTCCTCAAACCGGTTACTTCATTCCCTAACTTTACTTGGAAAAACTGACAGGCTGTTCAGCAGAAAACAGCCATAGGGTGGAAAAGAAAAAAGACAACAATAAAAGCCTGATGTTGAGTGAGGATTTAAAGCTCACACACAGGATGGCCGAACAATAAGGGGGGAATCACACGGTTGCTCGCAGTAGTCACGCTACATTATGTGATCGTGTCAGCCTGCCTGGGTTATTGTACTGTAAACACTGTGGAGCAGCAAGCACTGAGGAGGCAGCAGGACTTTCAGAGCCACAGGGATAGAGGGCTAAACGACAGATGATACACAGATTTAACCACCGCAGGATGGCCCAAGGCAAGCTGGGAGCCACGAACGAGAAGTACCCTTTCACTGGTAACAGAGACCCTGTGAGCGCATCCTCAAACAGATAAACTCCGAGGGACTCCTACATTAGGCATGCACACTTGCTGAAGTGCACACACACACACACACACACACACGCACACGCGCGCGCACACACACACACACACACACACACACACACACACACACACACACACACACACACACACACACACACACACACAGTCTCATTTCCTGTTTCTCATTTCAGGGGCTGCTTCCTTTCAGATTTGCATTTGAATACAAACCTACTAATAAGCAAGCGAAGCCAAAACATAGCAAGGACTTCTTTGTATATGGCCTTAATTTTGAGAATATGGAGAATAAACTTTCTCATTTAGTGTTGAGCTTTTTATTTTTTACTAACATGAAATGCATTTATTTTGGAGAACCTTCTAGTAAATCTAACGTGACTCCAAGTAAAAAAGAGACAAAGGTTTAGCCGTCGTCTGGAGTCTTTTCAAGGCCACACAATGATATGTCATATCCTTTAAAGGCCCAGAAAACGGCACCGTGCTTAAATCTCGTCTACATTTACATGCACAGAGGTGCCTTTATATCACTCTTTGAATCTAATCTCGGTTTACAGCCCACCACATGGCACGAGTCTTCCAGCGCACCCTGAAAACGGATTATGATAATTTCATAACTGCCTTGTAAGAGGCTGTCAGGAGAAGTCATGTGGAAGCATCAGCAGCCTCCCTGTAACCTGCAGAAGAGCACAGCAGGAGATATCATTAGAGGGCTTCAATAACACGATCTGCACCGCCTTTCATGCCTTTTCGTCCCTTGTTTCTCTGTTTTTGCATTTTATTAAGTATTCCTTCTATCCATTCTCTCCTCTGAAGGTTTGAATTTTCCCGTTGCTCCTGTTTTTGGTTGACTGCTTATAAGAACACACTCACTCACTCAAACATGCAACCGCACCACCTTCTACACTGGGTGAAAGCTTCGAGACAATATCAAGTCCTGCTGCAGTGTCTCGTCTAAGCCTGTAATTTTGCTGACAACAAAGGACAATAAAAAACTCGTGGCTTCATTTTGTTGGACGGCTAAGACGTCCCAAAGTCTCTGGCTGTAATATTTCTTAGTGCTGTGATGGTGAGCTATTTTCCACTTCAGAGGTCCCGAAAAGTACCAAATGCACTCACTCAGTGAGGAGCTGGAGGTCCCTGCTCACTTTATTCAGCTGATGCAACTGAAAGAATGGGGTTTAAAGAAAATAACCTCTGGGCTTTCCTGCATCACAGTTTTGAGGCTTGGGTTCCAGGAATACAGAGATGACATAGACAATGAGGCATGGATGAATAGTAGAAAAATTAGTTAAAAACTGCAGAGGAATATTTTCATCTCTGCTAAGAGAGATGTTTTGCTGTTCACCTAGGATCACAGAGTTTGTGAGCCTCTTAAAGGACGCCGAGGGAAGTGAAAAGAAACAAAAATAATTGAGTGTGCATGGGAAAGTTTTGCACATGAAAAGAAACTTTCTGGTGTCTGATATCTCAGAAGCATTAGACCTTTCGCTGGTGCTCTTGAGGAAACTATTTAGTGCTCAAAATGTTTCTTTACATAAGCCAAACAAGCCAGATGCATTAACAGGGTATATACAGCAATCCTTAAGTAAAATTTGCTACGTTTTAATACTTTTTTTTACTACCTTCAGAATTTTTTTAAAACCATCACAACACTAAATTGCAAGTGTTAATCAGCGACCTATTTACACATATTTTAACATATATAACATACAAAAAGAATAGACTTAGAGACTCACTGATGTTGACAACGTATTGCACATATTTATTTTGCTTAGAAAATAAGCCAGGCACTTCTGTTCAGCGGTTCAGACAGTTGACCACGAGGCCTGAAATGATGCACAACGACCACTGAATATGATGTCATCATTTTGTGACTGGATATGCTAAAGTAGGGCTGCTCGATTATGGCAAAAACAATAATCACGATTATTGTGACTGAAATTGAGATCTCGATTATTTAAGACGATTTTTCAATTTATGTTGATTTTCATTTTTTTATTTTTATTCAGTCATAAAACTGCTCAGGGCACAATCAGGGCAAAAATAAACAAGAAACAAGATGATCACTAAAATAACTCCTGATTCCCAGTATAAAAATACCAATATACTTATAGCTCATAGTCTATGACCCAAGGGCTATAGACTAGTGCTGCTCGATTATGGCAAAAATAATAATCACGATTATGGTGACTGAAATTGAGATCACGATTATTTAGGACGATTTTTCTATTTATGTTGATTTAATTTGTTTTTATTCAGTCATAAAATTGCTCAGGGCACAATCAGGACAAAAATAAGAAACAAGATGATCACTAAAATAACTCCTGATTCCCAGTATAAAAAGACCAACATACTTATAGCTTATAGTCTTGGTTTAACTCATTTAAGTCTAACCAGTACAGACCCAAATACCAATATCTTGCAAATACTGACAGCAAGAATTATATATTGGCATTTATAACAAATAAATGCAAATAAATTGATGTTCACAAAATGTTGCATAACATTTATTGAAGTCGTGTCAAGATGCTGTAGGAGCATGCACTAGCACCGTGTCCTCAGAGAGATTAGTTATTATTTATCAGCGTGAGGAACGTATTTCTACCTTATTTATAAACTATTTATTTACAAGTCGTCCATCAGTTAATGCAATAATTGTCCCAACCACAGCTGCACCCCCCACCCCCCAACCCGGTCTCACAGCAATCGGGGCAAGCTGCACGTGTGTTTAGTGCGCCGCACGCGCACATTTAGCCGTTTGTAGCGGCTCAGGAGTCCGCAGGTGCGGTGTGTGTCACTCACTCTGGTTACTCTGGCCATGAGAGTCGTTTTTTTAGAGACCGACACGTCACTACATCATTCCCTTTCCTAATGTCCTGAAGAACGGTCCGGAGCGCAGGCGGAGTGTTTAGCTAACCTGCAGGAAATGTCGACGACAGTTATCCAGAAAGTAGCTAAGGGTTACCAGAGATGTTTCTGAGGTGTTCGTTAGGTACTTTTAAGATTTAAAAAGTCAAGAAGGGGGTCTGAGAAGCTGATAGAAATAGCGTCAAAGTCACAAAGTTGGCAACACTGTAGGAGGAGCGCTTAATTTGCAACTCGGGGCAGCGCAGGCGGGAGGAGCAAATAATCGGCTTGTTTTGTTTTTTATAATCGTTCAAAACTCAGATCGTAATCGTGATTAAAATTCGATTAATTGAGCAGCCCTACTATAGACCTTGGTTTAACTCATTTAAGTTTAACCAGTACAGACCCAAATACCAATATCTTGCAAATACTGACAGCAAGAATTATACAGTGGCATTTATAACAAATACATGCAAATTGCTGTTCACTAAGTGTTGCATAACATTTATTGAGTCGTGTCAAGGTGCTGTAGGAGAGTGCACTAGCACCATGTCCTCAGAGAGGTTAGTTATTATTTATCAGCGTGAGGAACTTATTTCTACCTTATTTATAAACTATTTATTTACAGGTCCATCAGTTAATGTAATAACTGTCCCAACCACAGCTGCACCCCCCACCCCCCAACCCGGTCTCACAGCAATCTGGGCAAGCTGCACGTGTGTTTAGCACGCCGCACGCGCACATTTAGCCGTTTTTAGCGGCTCAGGAGTCCGCAGGTGCGGTGTGTGTGTCACTCACTCTGGTTACTCCAACAAGAAGCCGGCTCCGAGAGCCGTTTCTGTAGCGACCGACAGACACATCACTACATCATTCCCTTTCTTAATGTTGTGAAGAACGGTCCGGAGCGCAGGCGGAGTGTTTAGCTAACCTGCAGGAAATGTCGACGACAGTTATCCAGAAAGTAGCTAAGGGTTACCAGAGATGTTTCTGAGGTGTTCGCTAGGTACTTTTAAGATTTAAAAAGTCAAGAAGGGGTCTGAGAAGCTGCTAGAAATAGCGTCAAAGTCGCCAAGTTAACTTGGCAAGACTGTGAGGAGCGCTTCATTTGCAACTCAAGGCAGCGCAAGTGGGAGGAGCAAATAATCGGCTTGTTTTGTTTTTATGATCGTTCAAAACATTTCATTCGGAATATATTTCTATGTCGATGTTCAGAATACGACATCTGATAGTCTGAAAAAAATAATACCTAATTTGGAAAAAATAATACCTCTGAGACCAAATTTAACACTTTTAATGGCCTTAAATTTGACTATTTTTATTTATCACTTTTTAATACTTTTTAAAACCCCGCGGACACCCTGATTAAAGATGCGGAACACTGAAAACCCATTTTTAATGATATTTTCTGATTATAATCTGTCACTCTGCTACATCTGTCTCGGTGGTGAAACTCTAGGATTTGAAAAGACTGACAGATTTATGTCACAATGTCACTTATCCTTCATGGACTCACCCATCTTGACTCACAAGGAGAAGGCTGTTGTTTTAGCGTCTAGGATTAGGGAATCTCCTCTCTTTCCGGTCGGCTCATGGTTCCCCGGAAGAACAAAACATTGAACGCAAGCCAACGAAAAGCCAAAAGAGCTATTTTCTAATCTGTTTGCCTTACGCCCCGGATCGCACATGTTGTACCGCAATTTAAACGAAAATGGATGTTTCAACCACACCTGCCACGTACTTTGAGATTTATCAGCTTGTAAAAGTTTGTAATTAGCATGACATCAGTACGTTACATTAATGACCTCACCACATAATTTCCTCACCCCTAGTGTAGCTTGTACTTACCACATGGTCTGATTTATGGTGGTTCTTTCCTCCTGGAGGAAGGATTAGAAGTTTGCTGAACTTACGGCCATTTTTCCTCGGTTTTTCTCCGTGCCTGGTTCGTTGACGCCACCATGACGGTGCGACGGTGGCACAGGAGTTAAGTGCTCGCCCCATAATCAGAAGGTTGCAGGTTCGAGCCCTGCTCAGTCTGTCGCTGTCATTGTGTCCTTGGGCAAGACACTGAACCCAAGTTGCCTGCTGGTGGTGGTCGGAGGGACCGGTGGCGCCAGTGCTCGACAGCCTCGCCTCTGTCAGTGCGCCCCAGGGCAGCTGTGGCTACATCGTAGCTCATCACCATCAGTGTGTGAATGGGTGAATGACTGGTTGTGTTGTAAAGCGCCTTGAGGGGTTCCAGGACTCTAGAAGGTGCTATATCAAATACAGGCCATTTACCATTTACTATTTACCATCTACCGTAACAAACATCAGTGAATCAACTGCCAGTTTCCCCTTTTAGTCTCAACACTGAGCCAAGTTTGGGCGAACACAAACCCCAACTGTTCCTTGTTTTGTGTTGCCCGAGTCATTTCAACTGTGAATGTCCCAAATTTACAACGACCAGGTTAAAAGAAACCAGTGAAGTTGGTCTGTGATGACAGGCATTAAGTTGTGATCTTAAGGTTTTCTCTAAAGCTGCTTATATAATATAAAGTCAAGAATCACCTTATATCGTTTGAGGTTGATCAAAAAGTAATACATATCTCAGTTGTTTAGACAAATGATGCTTTAATGAGTATTTTGGTGATTTGTGTGTGTTTCTGGACACCGCATCAGCAGCTGCTGTGACTACCTGAGTCTGGACAGAGTGAAACATTTAGACATGCTTTACATGAATTGAGGCGACTACAGGGGGCTCTTTGATTTGTGAGCCTGAACAAATGTGCTTGGATGACGCTCACCGAATTGCTTCTCTTAATTGTGTTTGCAAACACATGTAATAACTTGAATTTCAAACCTTTGTGGTCTACTTTGTGAGGAACTAATTAGGATATCAGACACTAATGACTCAGCTGGACCCTGTGCATGAATGGAGCACGCACCAACAAAGGTAACGGAGGGCTTAGAAATATATCAAACTGTTTGCTTCTGTAATTAGATGGGATTAGTCTGGGCTCAGAAAAGCTGCCTCCAACCATCAGATTCAGAAAGAAATATCGTTGATTTGCATAATTCTAATCTCTACAGGTAAAAAGAACCAAAAACAAAAGATCCTCATATTTTCAAAGCTAAGCTAAGACATTGTGTCATCAATAAGACATTGTTGTTTTTTTCCACCTGAGCTTTGGAAAGATAGATGACAAATGAGAGGAAAGTGGGTGTGAAGTGTTGATATAGTGTTTCTCTCAGTTTGGCTCCGTTTAGCTTTGGCGATCAACCATTCAGACACATCTGTGTCACTGAAAGACCCAATTCAACATGTTGAACCAGGCAGAAAATATTTTGACAGAGTTGGTAGGGCAGGAGTGTGTTGTACAGCCCAAAATTCAAGGGGGACAGATGTTTGTGCACGCTCCAGTATTTGCTCCATGGTTGATTATTGGCTTGGTTCACTACAAAAGGCCTCCTAAAAACCAGGACGCATTCGTTATGATGTATTTATTTTACTTCATCCAATTTTTGTAAAACTTTTTAAAAGCTTCATGAATGTAAACACCATAAAATGTTGGACTACCCTATCCTGCCCTAATATGAGAGTCTCTTTACACCAGTGATCCCCAGCTCCCTTCCCCGAGGAACAGAATCCAGCATGTTTTAGTTGTTTCCCTGCTCCAACACACTTGATTCACCTTTTCAGCAGCTCTTGAAGTTCCGCAGAAGCCCATTAATGGATTAAAATTGCAGCATTTTCCGGACTGTAAGTCACACTTTTTTTCGTAGTCAGGCTAGTCCTGTGACTTGTACTCCGGAGCGACTTATGCGGGCCGGCTCAGGTCCAGGTTTCAGCTCCTCTTCACCGCCATCCTCTGCTGCAGACCGTGGCGCGCTGCTGCGCCCTGGTTGTTTATTCTGTGCACCGGTACTTGTCTTGCAATGTGAAACGCTTGGTCTCAGATTTTGTAAGAAAAATAATAAAATTTCCCCCCAAAATGTGACATTTTTTTTTCTTCTTCGTTATCCATTTTATGGTTGGTGCGACTTATACTCCGGAGCGACTTCTACTTCTGAAAATATGGTAGATGCGTTGAAGCAGGAACCCAGTAAAACATGCTGGACACCGGTCCTCGTGGAAGGGTGTGAGGAATCCTTGTTTTACACAATATTTTATTCTTTATTTTTAAAATGTTGTAAATCCAAGTAAATCTTAGTATCTCTTGCAAAGCGAGACAAGTTTCAGGTTTCAGGCCATTATTGTTGAACTCACTGTGTGAAAGATCATTTCTGATAATGTGCTGATTTACCAGAGTGTCTGCCCTGGGACTGGAAGACCGGGGATCAAACCCTGTTGGGTCATACCAAAGTCCTTAAAAGGACTTTACGGACTTCTGAATTTTCATGCTCGCGATTGCCCCCTCAGGCCAAAAGCGTAATGGCAGCTTCAATAGTAGGCTCGTGCACGAGGCACACATGCTGTACGTGCACACTCGACGAAAATAACAGCTGACACAGTCCCGTGTGTGTGTGTGTGTGTGTGTGTGTGTGGCCCGGAGGACGGAGTACAGGAGAACGCGCAGCTAATTAATTACATAATTTGGTTCTGTACCTTTCTCTTCAGCACAGCCGACAAAGGTTTAAGATGGGTCAGTCCTCCTGCATGCTCAGATCATTCCCTTCCCTTGCTTGAAAAATTGTTCCAAAATGAAAGTTGAACCCACATCTTTTTTATCTGTGAATTCAATGCCGTTCGGTGAGTCTCAAATAAAAATTTGGGCGTCTTACTGTAAAAAAAAAAACCATTAATGTAAAAAATAAACTCTAAACAAACTATGTTCACACCCAGAATTGAACCCAGGTCTTCTGCATGGGAGTCCGACATCTTACTAGGTGAGCTACACTCTAGTAACATTCACAGTATCTGTAACTTTTATATCCTTGATGACACCTGAAACAACGTCAAACCAAAGAACGGTTGGGAGCAAAAATGGCTATTTTGTTGCTAATTTGCAGGAAATATCTAGAAGAAAGTTCTACAGAAAGTAGCTAAGGGTCCTCAGAAATGTAGCTAGCTTTGTCACTAGGCGTTAGGAACAGCGACAAAGACTAAAGCTACGGATAGCGAATGCTACGGGCGATGCGTGAGCGTGAACGCGCATGAAGCAGCCTGCTCGACCCGAGCAGCTCTCTTTTTCTGTGATTTTACAGAAAAACAGGCAATCACAGTAAAAATGCCAGGGCTCATTCTACAGGACCAGGGCATTGCAGGAGAATGTATGAAGAAGACATTTATTATTTCTATACATGTTTTGGCTGTCAAACTTCCATAATGTCCCTTTAACAGTGGGACCCAAACCTGCTTGACACTCAGCTTTAAGGAGTTGGATTGGGGGGGGGGGGGGGGGGGGGGGGTTAAACCACTAAACAATTCCCGAGCTCGGCCCCCTCTCCTCACGGGAAAGGGTCAAAAAGCATAGATGTTATTTCACCCGTGTGTGATGACTAATGGGACTTTATCCTTAGATTTTATTCACTGTCCGTTTCTTAGTTTAGTATAGCACTCTTGTGACCAGAGTTTTTCCCCAGAAAAGAGGAGTTTTTGGTTCCCACTGTTGCTAAGTGCTTGTTAAAAACAAACAGACTGGTAAATAAAGCTTGACTAATTAAAAAAACACTAATGGTTACTTTAATGTAGAATGTTTTTATATTTATTAATTCATTGTTGCAGCCCAATCCTAGCCTAGTGAACTAGACCAAATTCTTGCTTTGCAAAGTTTGGTCTAGGCATGCTCCATTGGAACCTCAGCAGCTCCTACCAGGACTCTGGCTAGCCAATCACAGCTCTCTAGAGGGGTTTCAAACACATAAAGAGCTGTGATTAGTCCATAATGGTGGGCCAATCATAGTGCTCTATCTGCTTAGTGAACAAATCACAGAGCTTTATTCGCTTTGTGGGCCAATCAGGGCACTCTATATGCCTGGTGGGTGGGATGATGCAACAGAGTGAAACAAGAGTATGTCACATTCATTGTCCAGTAGAATGCAGAGATCATTTGAAAGACAACGGTAGAACCTGCCCCACAACTGAGAGCTGTCAATGGAGTGTGGCCAGACTAAATAATACATTTATTTAGTCTGGCTTGCCAGGCTAGCCCAATCCAGGACTCACTCCTCTAGGTGAATATATTGTTGTAGCCAACCCAAAGCTAAGATAAAGTTGCTGAATTGAAGTGTGTGTTTACATTTATAGATGTGTGTGTTGGTGAATAGAACAGAAACCAGAATAAGTGAAACTGCATGTAGAGTATTTTGAGCGATGAAGAGCATCTCCATGAGAGAAAGGTTGGAGTTGTGGATTTCCTTTATCATTTAAGACATTTAAATAGCTGTTCGCACAGCTTCATAAATCAGAAGGGACCGTGCAACCATGGCCCTCCTCGCCCCCGTCTTTCTCCTGTCTCACATGTACATCTTCGTTCGTGTGACTATGTGTGCTCGTATTTTTCTTTCTGACAAAAGCCGCCTCTGACAAGCCGAGCACGCCTCCTCTCAACGCCCGTCTTATCCGCTAACATCGTGATCCATCATGCTGTGGTTCACAAGGCTTCCCCCGATCCCCTGCCTTCATCTTCACCTACGCCGTTCGTTCAAGCTGCCAGCCTGACCCGGCTTCATCCTTCCGCTCCACCTCCCTCTCCTCATCACTCTGTCTCATTTCCTCACTCTTTGTGCCGCCGTCCCCTGGTCCTACCCATCTCCACTTCATTTCCTCCTCCCTCCCACTGTCTTCCTTTACTCACCTCTCCCTCCGCTCCCCCTCTTCTAGTGTTTATCTCGCTGAACGCGCCAGAGTCACTCGAGGGAGAGAAACAGAGCTCTCTCTCCTCTGGGTTGGTGACCCTCGTCAGGGGGACAAACTGCCCACTGCCACTTGCCTATACAGCTGGAAAATTAAGAACTTGTTGGGGCAAAAGGGTTCATGGAGCATGTGTGTGTGTGTGTGTGTGTGTGTGTGTGTGTAAGGAAGCAGGTCTGAAGTTTTTGCACGTGGGATGCCCGATGTGGTTGATCCATTCTGTTTAGAGAGGAAACATGCTGCAGATGGTGGTGGGTGTCCAGCTGTGACTCGCTCTAATGGGCTAATGAGTATCACAGCGTCCATCCAGCTCCCTTTCTCCGCTCTTCTCTCCTTTCCTCCATGTTGTTCTCACGTAATAAAACTATTGTGTGGGGTAAGAACAGAGAAAAACACGAAAACGTATTTTCCCATCCTGGAATTTACGATGCCAAACATGTCTGCCCAACTACAAAGCTAATGCCCAGGTTTCGTATTAGTTGCATAACTTTACGGATGTTCTTTGATCCTAATTCGACTCCGACTCCTCGTGGGAGTGCGGACTAAATTTTGCGATACCTTGCTGTCTGGATTCAATCTCAAAAGACTTTCGCATAATGTCTCCCAGGGTGTGGAATTATTAAAGCGCATTCTGTGTAAAATCTGGTTTCAAAACACCTCATGGAAAAAAACGTTGAATAACTTTTGAAGAGTTGAATATGAACCATTTTAGTCCTTTAGATTGTGTTTTAGAAAAAAAGCTATTTCTTCCTCTGTTTGGTTAAAATAATAATAATAAACTGAAAAAATAGGATTCAAATTGATGTCAGGCAGGATGGGTTTAAATTTGACCCATAAAATTGAAGCATACACACTTTGTTTTTGAGGTTTGTTATTAAGAAAACGACCGGCAAACGTTAAAGGGACTTCAAGAATTAGAATTTGTTAGAGAAAACAGAAAGTGGAATGATGAGAAGAAAGTGTAGCAGCACACTTTCATCCTACATAGCTTCAAAGTAAACTTCATTTCACTCAAAACTCATTATTCAGTCTGTGCTTCTGGGTCTTTACACAAACATCAAAATGAGACAAAAATAAACAAAAGATATGTTTGGTGAATATAATGATATTTTTACCCAGCAATGTAAAACGTGTTAAAACATTTACAGGGAGTGCAGAATTATTAGGCAACTTCCTTTCCTTTGGCTAAATGGGTCAAAAGAAGGACTTGACAGGCTCAGAAAAGTCAAAAATAGTGAGAAATCTTGCAGAGGGACGCAGCAGTCTTAAAATTGCAAAGCTTCTGAAGCGTGATCATCGAACAATCAAGCGTTTCATTCAAAATAGTCAACAGGGTCGCAAGAAGCGTGTGGACAAACCAAGGCGCAAAATAACTGCCCATGGACTGAGAAAAGTCAAGCGTGCAGCTGCCAAGATGCCACTTGCCACCAGTTTGGCCATATTTCAGAGCTGCAACATCACTGGAGTGCCCAAAAGCACAAGGTGTGCAATACTCAGAAACATAGCCAAAGTAAGAAAGGCTGAAAGACGACCACCACTGAACAAGACACACAAGCTGAAACGTCAAGACTGGGCCAAGAAATGTCTCAAGACTGATTTTTCTAAGGTTTTATGGACTGATGAAATGAGAGTGAGTCTTGATGGGCCAGACGGATGGGCCCGTGGCTGGATTGGTAAAGGGCAGAGAGCTCCAGTCCGACTCAGACGCCAGCAAGGTGGAGGTGGAGTACTGGTTTGGGCTGGTATCATCAAAGATGAGCTTGTGGGGCCTTTTCGGGTTGAGGATGGAGTCAAGCTCAACTCCCAGTCCTACTGCCAGTTTCTGGAAGACACCTTCTTCAAGCAGTGGTACAGGAAGAAGTCTGCATCCTGCAAGAAAAACATGATTTTCATGCAGGACAATGCTCCATCACACGCGTCCAAGTACTCCACAGCGTGGCTGGCAAGAAAGGGTATAAAAGAAGAATAACTAACGACATGGCCTCCCTGTTCACCTGATCTGAACCCCATTGAGAACCTGTGGTCCATCATCAAATGCGAGATTTACAAGGAGGGAAAACAGTACACCTCTCTGAACAGCGTCTGGGAGGCTGTGGTTGCTGCTGCACGCAATGTTGATGGTGAACAGATCAAAACACTGACAGACTCCATGGATGGCAGGCTTTTGAGTGTCCTTGCAAAGAAAGGTGGCTATATTGGTCGCTGATTTGTTTTTGTGTTGTTTTTGAATGTCAGAAATGTATATTTGGGAATGTGGAGATGTTATATTGGTTTCACTGGTAAAAATAAATAATTGAAATGGGTATATATTTGTTTGTTGTTAAGTTGCCTAATAATTATGCACAATAATAGTCACCTGCACACACAGATATCCCCCTAAAATAGCTACAACTAAAAACAAACTAAAAACTACTTCCAAAAACATTCAGCTTTGATATTGAGTCTTTTGGGTTCATTGAGAACATGGTTGTTGTTCAATAATAAAATTATTCCTCAAAAATACAACTTGCCTAATAATTCTGCACTCCCTGTAGTTTTCATTTTGTTGGAGTGAGTCGTACACATTAAAGACACCAGTTAGAGCAGAAATGTAGCATTTGTTGTAGAACTTGTCATTTTGTTGGTTCATAACAATACGTTAAGGCTTAATTTGTATTAATTGTCTTTCTTTTTACGATAATAAACCTAAATTGAAGTGATTTTTGCTCTGACTCTTTAGAGTTTGTTCACAAAGGTAACAGGTCTAGGAAGGAAACCAAGATACCTTTCAGAACTGATAAAGCCTTACGCTCCAACCAGAAACCTGAGATCTGCAGATCATTTGCTTTTGTGTGTCCCGAAAATGAGGTATACATTTCGTGGAGAGCGGGCCTTTGCGTTCACTGCTCCAAAACTCTGGAATGCTCTCCCCCTTAGTGTTCGACAGGCCCCAGAACTGGGTCGATTTAAGTCGGTACTGAAGGCCTTCTTCTATCATTTAGCTTTTATTCAATGATCTAGTTTTTAGTGTTTTTACATTTAATTCTGGCTCTGTATTTTATTGTTTTATGTTTCTTTTACAATTTTTTAGATTTTACCTCTTACCTCCTATATGACTTTTATCTGTTTTTATCTTGGGGTTTGTCCTTTTTACTGTACAGCACTTTGGTCAGCTGCCATGCTGTTTTTAAATGTGCTATATAAATAAACATGGTATGGTATGGTATACCTGTCTCTAGTAAATGGTAAATGGCATGTATTTGTATAGGGTTCTACAGCCCTCCAGGGCGCTTCACAACACAATCAGTCATTCACCCATTCACACACACATTCACACACTGGTGGAGATGAGCTACAATGTAGCCCCAGCTGCCCTGGGATGCACTGACAGAGGCCAGGCTGCCGAACACTGGCGCCACTGGTCCCTCTGACCACCACCAGCAGGCAATATGGGTTAAGTGTCTTGCCCGAGGACACAACAGCAACATACCAGATTTGTTCTTACAGTTTGTGATGTGCAGCAACACAGCATAAACCACACACGAGCGACTGGCCACCGGGTGTTCCCGGGAAATCCCATTGGCTTGGCAAGTAAAGTGGCCTGCTTGGTATTGCCGACAGCACCCCTCCCCTTGCAATGGTTCGTCAACATGGTTGTTGTTCAATAATAAAATTATTCCTCAAAAATACAACTTGCCTAATAATTCTGCACTCCCTCTATTCAATTCAATTCTATTCTATTAACTCTGTCAATAGGTTGAGTTGAGTTAGTTGTAGTGATCAAGTTGATAATTTGTTCTACCAATGAAATATTTCTCAAAGATTCATCCACGAGTACAACGTTTTGGTAACAGTACACACACACACACACACACACACACACACACACACACACACACACACACACACACACACACACACACACACACACACACACACACACACACACACACACACACACACATACACACACACACAGTGTGAAACCCCATCATCACTCACCTCTTACGTTTAGCAAAGGCTAACAGGTATATGTAAAAAGATCTGTGCCTCTGTAACACTTACAGTTTAGGCTTACATGGTTGGAGACCAAGACGAATCCTCTAATGTTATTTCTAGAATTGGCCAAGGCAAGTGATATGAACAAGATTGGTCTAAATATAGTTTAATCTACAAATGGTCCTCCAGTGGGTTATGATGGATATCATTGGCTTTAGATTAAAATTTTAACTTGTTTAAAGCCAAAAAACAGCATCATCTCATTATTAACCCTCTGGAGGCAGGCGTTGCAGATTTGCAACGTTAAAACCTACCTACCTGGTTACTCCACAGACTTATTTCATGAGCATTTTTTAACTCAGAAGTACCCCCGAAGGACTTAGTTGTTTGCCCTTTTATCAAAACTTATTTTGAGCCTGAGAGGGTTAAAACAAATTTATAGTTATGTAATATGTGCTATGAAAACTGAAATCCTAGAAATGTATCATCTGAAAAACCAAAATTTTCAGTTAAATAAAGTAATGAAACTAAAACTATTGCTAACAGCTACACAAAATCAAGAATTTCATGTATCGAACCTTAAAAAATGATAGACTTTGTAGTCGTATCATCTGACCTGCGGCCGTATGTTTTGGACACCCGAGTAAAGAGAGGAGCAGAGCTGTCAACTGATCACCACCTGGTGGTGAGTTGGATCAGATGGCAGGGGAAGATGCTGCGAAGACCTGGCAGACCCAAACGCATAGTGAGGGTCTGCTGGGAACGCCTGGCAGAAGAACCAGTCAAGATGGTCTGCAACTCCCACCTCCGGCAGAGCTTTGACTGCGACCTGAGAGCAGTGGGGGACATCGACTACGAGTGGGCCTTGTTCCACTCTGCGATTGTCGAGGCGGTTGATGCTAGCTGTGGTCGCAAGGTGGCTGGTGCCAGTCGAAGTGGCAACCCCCGAACCAGCTGGTGGACACCAGAGGTTCGGGGAGCTGTCAGGCTGAAGAAGGAGGCCTACAGGGTGTGGTTGGTCTGTGGGTCTCCGGAGGCAGCAGACGGGTACCGGATAGCCAAGCGGGGTGCAGCAGTGGCAGTTGCCAAGGCAAAATCTCGGGCATGGGAGGAGTTTGGTGAGGCCATGGAGAAAGACTATCGATCGGCACCAAAGAGGTTCTGGCAAACTGTCCGGCGCCTCAGGAGAGGGAGGCAGCAACTCGCTCATACTGTTTACAGTGGGGATGGGGAGCTGCTGACGTCAACTGGGGCTATAGTCGGGCGGTGGAAGGAATACACTGAGGAGCTCCTCAATCCTACCTAGGCGCATTCTGAGGAGGAGCCAGAGCCAGGACTGTCCAATCTCTGAGGCAGAAGTTGCTGAGGTAGTCAAACAACTACACAGTGGCGGAACTCCGGGGGCGGATGAGATTCGTCCTGGGTATCTCAAGGCTATTGATGTGGTAGGGCTGCTGTGGTTGACACGTCTCTGCAACACTGCGTGGTAATCGGGGGCAAATCCTGTGGAGTGGCAGACCGGGGTGGTGGTCCCCATCTTTAAGAAGGGTGACCGGAGGGTGTGTTCCAACTATAAGGGGATCACACTCCTCTGCCTCCCTGGAAAGGTCTACTCCAAGGTACTGGAGGGGAGGGTCCGATTGATAGTTGAATCTCAGATTGAGGAGGAGCAATGTGATTTTCGTCCTGGCCGTGGAACTGTGGACCAGCTCTTTACCCTTGCAAGGGTGATGGAGGGGGCATGGGAGTTTGCCCAACCAATCCACATGCGTTTTGTGGATTTGGAGAAGGCTTATGACCGTGACCCCAGGGGCACCCTGTGGGGGATGCTCCAGGAGTATGGGGTGGGTGGCCTTTTGTTAAGGGCCATTCAGTCCCTTTACCAGAGGAGCGTGAGTTTTGTCCGCATAGCCGGTAGTAAGTCGGACCTGTTCCCGGTGAGGGTTGGACTCCGCCAGGGCTGCCCTTTGTCACCGGTTCTGTTCATTACCTTTATGGACAGAATTTCTAGGCGCAGTCGTGGTGTGGAGTGTGTCGATTTTGGTGGCAGGAGAATTTCATCTCTGCTTTTTGTGGATGATGTGGTCCTCCTAGCTTCATCCAGCTCTGACCTTCAGCTCTTGCTGGGTAGGTTCACGGCCGAGTGTGAAGCGGCTGGGAGGAGGATCAGCACCTCCAAATCTGAGACCATGGCCGGGGAGAGGATGGTCTGGAGCTCCCTAGTTGGGATGCTGGCCCAGCGACCCGGACCCAGATAAGCGGAGGAAGACTACGACAACCTTAAAAAAATTTATATTTTTTATCTTTTTGAGGAAATGGATGATAATATTTACAATTTTCCTCTTACGTTCTTGTATAAATGCAGCCTAGATGCAAAACAATTAGATTTTCCCATCTTCTCAGTGAAAAAAATTAAGTAAAAGACCATATCTATGGCAGATATTAAGGCAGTGTTGTTGATTTTTGACAACCAGCAGGGAGTCGTGTTTGAGCTCTCAGGAATCAAAGGCCAAATGTACAACTGACACACACACACACACACACACACACACACACACACACACACACACACACACACACACACACACACACACACACACACACACACACACACACACACACACACACACGGAAAACGGGTGCTGGGTAATTACAAGAGAATGTCATACGTCAACATTCGATAAGGCAAACCTGAATATTCATCAGTTTGTTTTTTCTCCTCGTATGAAAGATGAGACAAAAATTGCGCTACGGAGATGTGTCATTTACACAACGTAATGCACTTCGACACATTTAAGTAAACACCACTGCAGACAAGAAATAAGTCTCTGACTATATTTTTAAAAACAAACAAGCCATTCGGGAATGCAAGCACAAACTCTTCCTTCTTTCTTCTTAATAACTAAAACAAAACTTGTAAATTTAGTCCAACTTTCTCCAGGTTAATTTCAAACCCCCTCAAGGTCAGGTTAGATAATCATCCTCCCTCCCCATGTTGCTTCATTAGCAGCGCTGAGTGATATTTCCCCTTTTTTTTCCCCCTGTTGTTTTTCCAGTTGGTCTAATCTCTCTGTGCCCTAATATCCTGCTGTAATCCGAGAGCCGAGTTAAAAACTGCCTCCAGTGATCGTCACATATTCACACCAGTAAACAGCCCTGACGCATAATGAATAATGACCCTAAACTCACTTTAGGATTGATGTTAGAGATGAATGTGAGGAAAAAGCAGCAAAGCAGCAGCATGCATTTGGGAATGCGTTGAGAGTTTTCTAAGGTGACTAAAAATCCTCTTATTGTGTCATCTGTCATCAAAAATGTTATGTTTGATCACTCTGATCTTCCTGGCATTTGTCATCACTAGTAACCTTGGGGAGGACAAATGGAGAACAGAGTGTTGAAGGCTTCAGAAAGTGGGATGATCCTCACAGCTCGTCACAAATGAGTAATATGTAATAATTGCTCCTCAAGCGAGCCGTTTCTAGTTTTCCATTTGCGACGGTGGCACAGGAGTTAAGTGCTCGCCCCGTAATCGGAAGGTTGCAGGTTCGAGCCCCGCTCAGTCTGTCGCTGTCGTTGTGTCCTCGGGAAGACACTTAACCCACGTTGCCTGCTGGTGGTGGTCGGAGGGACCGGTGGCGCCAGTGCTCGGCAGCCTGGCCTCTGTCAGTGCGCCCCAGGGCAGCTGTGGCTACATCGTAGCTCATCCCCACCAGTGTGTGAATGGGTGAATGACTGATTTTGTTGTAAAGCGCCTTGAGGGGTTCCATGACTCTAGAACACATATGTCAGAGTCAAGGCCCGCGGGCCAGATGCGGTCCGCGGAGCATTTTTATGTGGCCCGCGAGATAGATATCAAAAATATATTAAAACTGGCCCGCTGGCCGATTTTACCGCAAAGACTTCAACTCCCATGATGCTTTGTGGCGCCAGCGTGGAGCAGACGCGCCCCCTCCTTTGTGTTTTTTCAGCGCCGAGGCAGTCAGAGGTAGTTGGGTTTCTGCAGCTCCGCTGTCTCGGACGAACTACACTCCTCTCACTCAGCGCCGAGTTCACTCAGCTGTTTTCTGACGTTGAAGCCCAGAAACTGAGATTCTAGCCGCTCAGTAATGTGTTCACGACTTAAAGAGAAAGTTTTCAAACTAACTTCCAGACAGAGCTGATATAACTCCAGCGAGCAGCGACACGCTCAAACCAGCACGACTCTGTGGTTGTGTTTCCTCCCAGACACACAACAACGTGGTCAAGCTGCTCAGACATGTTCATCAGCACAAACCTATGTGAGCACCTGTTGTCATCTAATGTTGTCATTATTATGATGAAGATGAACAAAACAACAGGAGTCTCCTCCTCAGCTCAGATCAACCCCATGATGCAGGTATCTGGCTGGAACAGGTGAGCATCACAGTAAACCAGTGGAGCAAACTGAGCTTTAAATATGTTGGTTTTATGCTCTTTTTCTGCTCCACAACATGAAAGTTAACAGGTGAGATGTTGCATTTTCATTTAAGATAAAATGATATTTTTATTTTGTTGTTGACCCGTGAGAAAAGATTTAACCTACAGTAAACAGGAAGTGGAAAGGCTTCAGATAGATGAATAGAATAGAAAATCCCTTTACTGTTCCTCAGTGGGGAAAGCTAGACGTCACAGCAGCGATGACACTTATTACAGGAGAAAAAAAGGAGAATAAAAAATAAGAAAAATGAATAAACAAAACATAAATCCTGAATAGATTTAAAAAATGCTGATTATACTACAAGTAATGAATACCACTGATGCCTTTTATTTAAAACTGACTTGCTCGTGTGTAATTTGGTTATTCCACATTCAGTGTTAATGCAGAAATATGTTTGTTTCCAAATTTAAAGGTTCAAAATTGCATACATGTTGATAAAGAAAATGTGCAAATTTGCCGTCACTTTTTCAAAAAATATTAAGTTTGGCCCTCGACTCCGTCCCAGAGTTTCATTTTGGCCCCTTGTGAGTTTGAGTTTGACACCCCTGCTCTAGAAGGTGCTATATCAAATACAGGCCATTTACCATTTTACCATTATTTCACCAGGCAGAAGCCATATGGTATGTTGTCTATTTGCTTGTGTCTGTGTGTGTGTGTTTGTGTGTGTGTGACAGGGAACAAGTAAGCAGAAAATCCATGTGTTTGAAGATCTTTTTGGGCCGCTGCTGTAAAAAAAGGCGAGGCGTGTACTGGAAAAGCTTCTGCCGATTACAATTTGACAACGGATTATGAAAGAACGGATAATGCTCATAAGGCAAGGATTCCTCCTGATGTAAGAGGTGAGTCTACTCTTTGTTTTGTTAGTTTTGGCGTTGACATCATCCTAGCGTGCAAAGTTCTATGACTCTTAAAAAAGTGAAAATGCTGAAAAACGTTGGCAGCGAATGGCTTTTCTGACCAGGAAACGGCTGGCAGTTAATAAGGTAAAAAATAATCAAAAAATTTTTTATTTAACCCTCCCACTGTCTTCATGGGTGACCCCGCCAGGAAAGTTGACCATTGAGCAGGATTGATGGTTTATCCCTTGAGGTCCACGTGGCAGGAGTGAGGTGGTGCTCACTCCTCAAATCAGTTCAACAACTGATTTATTTAACCAATGTAAGGATTTACTAAAGCAAGTTAGTGAACAGAAAATGGCCATCTCAAGGTATTACTCGGATGTCCCTCAGCAGGGTGCAGCACTGTTGAAGGTCATCTGAATGAAAGCTTGATATGCAGCTTCTTTAAGAAAGTGTGTAAATATACAGTGTGGTTGCCGTACATATGTTGAGGTTCTCAGACATCAGGCTTCTTTGCCCAGGCCTTCACTAGTGGGCTATTTTAAAAGTTGGTAAGGAGAAAAACCACAGCATATAGCCGATTGTTTACAAATGCAAGGAGGGGAATAACAATCAAAAAGCTTGTGTTCTTGGACCAGATGAATGGAGCGCTCCACATGCACTCTCAGACATGTTATGGCTTCTGTTTCTATAACTTCACATGCAGACATTTGAGGTTTGCCAGAAAGGAAAACTGGCTTGTACACTTTGCAGGGCACAATGTCATCAATGAAGAAACCCCTGTCTACCATGATGACCATCTCTAGTTCCCAGATTCCCAGGTTGGTCACTGGTAGTTCCAGCATACAGTGCTGAGACAAAGGTCACTGGCCTATGTGGCACAATCCAAATGAGCCTCTTCAGAGTGCAGATGAACTTGAGGAAAATATATGACTCTGGAAGAGAGGGGAATATGGCCATTGACACCTCAGATCAGTGCAGTCAAGAATTACTGGTGTTTGGGTAGTCCTGAACGTGTTGTGATGCCCCCACCGTCTCATTGGGTTTTCATTTGTGTTTAATTGTGTTTTTCTTCTGTTGTAGGCAGCTCGTTAAGCAGCCTTGGAGGCACCTGGGCTCAGGGTGTGGTGCTGCCTATAAAGCCTACTGTTTTTCTGCTTTCACTGGGTCTCTCCTGTGTGGTGGAGAGTCCTCACTGGCCATTTTCTGTTCACTAACTTCCTTTAGTAAATCCTTACTACTTATTAAATAAATCAGTTGTTGAACCCCCCACTCCTCTGTTTGGTCTCCTTTCTTATTACAGCCCACCACTTCCAGTCTGGGTTGTAACAATCTGCAGACAGATTTTTGAGTATCTCCTCCTTTGGTATACAGATCCTCACTGAGCCAAGTACTGTGAACAAATAGTTTCTCCATGATATTATCCAGAAAGGTCTCGATTTTGTCAAAACAAGGGTGAGGTAATGAAAAAATAGAAATATTTCATTAAATTAACATTTAAATTATTTATATGCATCATTAAAATAAAAAAAAATCATGTTTTGAAATATATAAAGTGCACCAAACTTGACTCAGTCCATTCAACAATTCTAAATGGACAATTATGTAACTCATCAATTAATTATTTGAAAGGATAATTTGTCAATTAAATGCTGAAAAAAATAAACAATACATTAATGAGGCAAGAACTTTTTAAACTTGAACATACCTACACCCACAAGTCTATTTTTACCTGGAGTCTCCTCTCAAGAGTGGCTGAAGTAATATTACAACTTTGACAGAATACAAATTCTCTCTCTGTCTCTCTCTCTCTCTCTCTCTCTCTGGAAGACCCACTCTAAGGGCCTTCGCATTGTATTAGTGAGTCATATATTGTACAACCACAGTCATAAAGTTTTCAATCAGTAGTTTTATTTCAGTATGTATTTTTCCAGTATCACAAAAAATACAATTTTATATGGTTAAAACCATCTAGCTTATGTGCACTTTTTAAAACACTGCCCAGCAAACATTCAGATGTTTAATGACAGTTGAACGGTCACAACTGTAAAATAATATCACAGGAATTAGGAAAAAATAACACAACATCTACTCTATTTTCCTTGCCCGGACTCAAACCTGGATCCTCCAGGGGGAGAGTCACCCGCTCTCCCAGCTGAGCTATGACAGCAACTACTGAATATCAGATTTTTTTATATAGATAGGTAGAGGGTAAAGTGCGGAGTAAACTAACCAATCAGAGGACAGAGAAGATCTGCCACAGGCCACGCCTCCAGAGTGCCAAAACCCCTTACAGCCGAGCGAGCAGAGTCAGAAACCGAGTGCGCAGAGAGGCTGCCGAGCGCGCAGAGAGGCTGCCGCGCGCGCACGTTTTCCTCTGCCGTGTGCTCGTTGGCAACGCGCGCATGCAGGTTTGTCACTTGTGCACCTCCTTGTGCGCTCACAGACACAGTTTGCTCCCTCTCAGTGCACAAATGACCTCTCGCTATGTATATTTTCACTCGCGAGTCCCGTTCACACGGGCGATGTGGACCCAATCCGCGTGCACGGGTTGTGGCACGCCTCTGACGCCATACAAATCAGTTTAACTGATGTGCCTGGTCTTTAGTCTTTGTTAGCATGTAGTTTTTAGCTATACTAAGATTTTATCTATGCTTTTATTGCTTTGGTACTTAACATGAGTTCATGTGTAGTACTTTTTACTCCTTATTATTTTAATGCTTATTTTTACACTGCTGTGTTCAGCCCTTTGGGCTGCCTTGGTTGGCAGCAGAAAGGCGTTCTATAAATAAATAAATAAATTAAATGAATGAATAAAACAACAGCCTTCCCTGTCGTGAGTCAAGATGAGTGAGTCCATGAATGCTCATTAACACTGTGACGTAGATCTGTGAGGATATCATTTAGAGTTTTATCGTCTATTATCTATCAGAAGTTAATGCAGAAATAGGTGTAGGAGACTATTTTCATTTTTAGTCTACATGAAAAACTCAGAGTGATTGATAATCAGAAAACATATTTTTTCAGTGAACCACACCTTTAACCCTCCCTCTGTCCTAATGGGTCTGACCCCGCGAGGAAAGTTGACCATTGAGCAGGGTTGATGGTTTATCCCTTGGGTCCACGTGGCAGGGGTGAGGAGTGAGCACCACCTCACCCCTGCCACATGGACCTCAAGGGATAAACCATCAATCCTGCTCAATGGTCAACTTTCCTGGCGGGGTCACCCATGAAGACAGTGGGAGGGTTAAAACATCCTGACTGGCCCAGTGGTGTGAGCTGAGGTAGTAGATGCCCAACAGTCCAAGATCATATCGAGAGGAGTCGGAGACAGGCACAGAGTTAGACTTAAGTGTCTCAGTAGAAAGTAAACACCTAAACTCACACTCGTGTTGAAATAATTTTATATGTGCAAAGCTGTCCATTCTTCTATGAATACCAGGTAAATAATACAGGGTTTCTGATTTACGTCAGTATAGTATATTTGTACATGTGATGCCTAGAGATCGCAGTCCTCAGACAGAAGATGGACAAAACGGGAATTATCTAAGATGGAGAAGGACATTGAAGAACAAATGTTGCAGAAAACATACTAAAAGTACATTTTTTGGATGGACATGTGCAATCAGCTAATGTAGTTTTGTTTTATTGCTTGTATTTTTATATTTTCTACCTCCTTGTGTGTGTGTGTGTGTGTGTGTGTGTGTGTGTGTGTGTGTGTGTGTGCATGTGTGTAAGTGTACATTTGGTACTTGTTTATGAAAGATACATCTGTCAGAGTGCTGGACATGAGTGCAGGGCTTCCATTTGGCTTCTTTCACTCAGAAAGTCTTTGTTATTTGAACATTTCGTCTCTACTTTTAGACGCCGTTTTGCGCGACCCTGAGTACATCACCTGCAGGCAAAAAAAAAAAAAAAAAAACCCACAACATCTTATTTCCTATAACCCACATGGAAAGCTTTTACTTCAGTATGGGTCTATTAGCAAGTTCAGTGTCTCATGCTGGATTGTAATGCAAACAATAGTGGCGAGAAAAACCATTCGAAAAATGATCACAGTTCTATGTGCTGCATGGGTATTGCCTTCTGTGTATGGATAATGAGCTCCCTTGTAGCCACTTTGGGTTGACTGATGTCTAATTGGGCTAAAAAGAGCAAAAGGTAGAAAACAATTGCTTGAATGCTCTGAATCATGCTCAGAAACATAAAAAAGCATTTGATGTCAGCTCTTTGCAACATTTTCCATTTCAGACTCATGAAGTGTTTATTCAGAGAATACAAACATCTTCCAATTATACGTAATCATTACCTTAAAATGCTTCCAGTATGATTGACTTCATACTTCACCTCTTTACCTTTTGCTTGCACGTCTAAGGAAACTACTATAACATGTAATGTAGGACATCTAATGAATTTAGAGTGTCAGTTGCACCCCAGCATTTTTACTGGAGGGCTTTAAATGTAACATTTAGATAATACATAATAACTTCCTCTACAAAGAAGAACAAATGTCATTTATTGTTTTCTTTCGGCACCCTTTAACACAGAATGGCCACCAATTTCAATTAACCACTTAATCACAAACCCAGCATGGAAACGTGTGTAATTAACCACACACTGAACAGTGATTGGAACAAATTGCAGAGGGCTAAGTGGGGCAGCATTTATTACATTTTTATCCATTTAAAAGGCTGTTTTCAGCAGCCTGTCAAACAAGTGAAAGATGCAGGGAGTACTTATTCAAAAAGAAGTTTTATTAATAAAGAAGTTCTCAGCTACCACGAAAAAAGAAAACATTCATCCATTATCGAATCCCAAGGTGTTCCCTGCTTGGATGTGCCTGAAAGACCTGACTAGGGAGGCGCCCAGGAGGTTTCCTAACGAGATGCCTGAGCCACAACTGGCTCCTCTCAATGTGGAGGAGCAGCGGATTTACTCGGAGCCCCTCCTTGACGACAGAGCTTCTCACCTTATCTCCAAGGTAGAGCCCAGACACCCTGCAGAGAAAACTCATTTCAGCCGATTGTCCGTGATCTCGTTCTTTCGGTCACTACCCAAAGCCCGTGTCCGTGGGTGAGGGTAGGAACGTAGATCGATCGGTAAATTGAGAGCGTTGCCTTCCAGCTCAGCTCTCTCCTCACCACGACAGATCGGTACAACGCCCGCATCGCAGCACCAATCCGCCTGTCGATCTTGCTCTCCAGCTTTCCCTCACTCGTGAACAAGACCCCGAGATACTCCTCCACTTGGGAGCAGGACCTCATCCCTGACCCGATGAAGGCATTCTACTATTTTCCAACTCAAGACCATGGTCTCGGATTTACAGGAGCTGATCCTCATCCCAGCTGTTTAACACTCGGCTGCAAACCGCTCCAGCAAAAGTCGGACATCACGTTCTGATGAAGCCAACAGCACCACCTCAAATGCAAAAGGCAGACCCGATCTTTAGGCAACCAAATCCGATCCCCTCAACATGTTGGCTGCACCTAGAAATCCTGTCCTTAAAGCCTATTACACATAATAGAAGGCATGATGGTAGAGCCATGTTTCTAATTAGCTGTTGTACTTAATCCATAATATAAACTGTGAAAGTATAAAAGTGAAAAATCTCTGTAAAAAGCTGATCAAACAAGAAGTTGCCCCACAACACAGACAAAACCTGATCAGTGACAATGCAGTACTAAACCACCAGTTAAACTGTTTACTTAAGTGTTGTTTGTGTGCATGTTGTTCAGTAGCTAATGTTGTAATTAATATAATCTGGGTATTTTCATAAGCCCTACACACTGCGCGTGATGCGCATTTGGGGAGCGCAGGCGCTGGTTTAGCACATCCATATGTAAATATTGGACAATGGGTTTCCATAGGCTCCAATAAAACGTTTTTGAGGCCAAATGGGAGGTGGACACCACCACCATTTTGACCGTGTCACAGGTTGCGTGAAGCCCAGACAATTCCACAAAAGGGAAGAGAGGTGGGGCTAAGGGTGGGATCAACTGACGACACGCGGTCGAACTAGCTACAAGCTAACCTGAAGCTAACCCAAAGCTAACGTGGAGGTGGGAGCTAAGCTAACGGAGGTAGCAACCTAGCTACAACCGGAGTTAACTGTGCACAGCACCAGAGCTTCTGAGTCAGAGATACGCCGGGCTGACCGCTGGGTAAAACCGGGTGGAACACAGAGGTCTCCGAGAGCTCCACAAGCTGGCTGCCACACAGCAGACAAGCGCTGCTGCGATCTGAGATGTGCAGAGCTGCCGCTGGGGAGAACCGGGTGGAAAGGTTTCCATCCCGAGAGCTCCACAAGCCGACAGCCCGCGCAGCAGACAGAAGCCGCGATCAGACAGAGATGCGCCGAGCTGTGGGGAGACGAGAACCGGGTGGAAAACAGAAGTCTCCCGAGAGCTCCACAAGCCGATAGTCGGAACCCAGCTCCACCAACATGTTATATTTCAACCCATTTTCTAAAGTGCAGCATTATGTTAAATGCACTGGGTTTTACCCTATTACATTTAAATTTCATGGTTAAACAGTACATGTTAAAATCTAAGCTCAGCTCGGCAGTGACCTAAAATACATAAATATAATATTACTTACCGAAAAAAAATGAAGTGGAGACTCCTTGGACGCTCTATTAGTGCAATTAATGCCACAGCAAGTCATTTTATCCAACAATTGCACAAAAAATATCCCAAAAAGAATACACAAACACAGAGACTCAAAATCCCGGAACAGTTTCCAGGCCAGACCGAGGCTCTACTGAGGCCTTTCCACTGAGCTAGCTCTGTGGTCACGTGGGTCTGATGCTCATTAGTTATACAGAATTTTAGGCTTTTAATGCACTTAAACAGAAGAGTGAGAAAAAAATTCACCCCCCTCAGAGTTGTCATGAGTGTAAACTAGATCATTTAAACGAAAAACATGTGTTGGAACCAGGCTGTAAACATGTTTATTTCTGCTGTGAAATTGGTATTTTTAACATGGGAGTCAATGAGGATTTGCTCGCTTCTGACACCAGCCCCCAGCGGATGAGGGTGGAACTGCAATTTTTGTCACTTCCGCGTTGGCCTCAAATTTTCACCCGCATTGTGGGGGCTTGGTTTAGCATGAGAGATTGGAGGTGTGGCGTGAGAGCGTGTGAGGAGGGTCAAATGCATGCGTCTCATGCTCAGTGCGTGAGAGTTGGCAGCCCTGTACTAAGCAACTAACTAACCATAGATGACTTCTTTGGATCTAAAAAAATAAACATTTTAAATTAGTTGACTTACTTTTAAACTTGAAATTTGCCCCAGAAGTAGCTGCCGGCTTCTGATCCGCCATTCTTTTGAAAATATTGCGGTGCATTCTGTGTAATTTTTGACCAAAGCTAGGCTGTAAGACACCTCCCATGTACCCTTGCTCAGCTAGCTAAACGGCTAACTAACAGAGAACACACGCCTTGGTAATACATTAACAGTGGAACACGTGTGGGCGGTTCCTGATGACGTTTCTCCTAGGCAACCAGGGCGGGGCCAAGACATCACGGTGGGGTTCCTTGGCATAGAGAAACACCCTAAGTCTCTGTGCGATGCCATATTGGATGCCATGTTTCCTTTTATGGGAGCCCATGAGGACAAAATGCATTTACTGATTTGTAACAAGCAGTTACAAAACTGCCACCGTTCTTAAATGTTGTTTTACACATTTACCTCTTCAGTTGTTGCCAGTGATGAAAGGGAGTCTGATGTGCTCATTAATTTGCTAAAGCTTGCACTCCCCAGGGCTTTTTGACCCTAATAGGCATCCGTTGGTAAGGTCTTACTCCAACAAAACACACTGCTTGCTTGCAACAATTTAGGTATCTACTGCCCCCTATCGTCAGAAAAATTACACACTGTCACTTCAAAAGAGATTTTCTTTCTTTCCAACTGTAGGAAAGGTTACAATCACCTCTTTACTGGCTAACTGCAAACCAGCAGCATGTGTAAAAGTCTTACACCCTGGCCAATAATTAACACCACTCAAGTGCAGAGAGGGAGCGAGAGAACAAGATTTAACCATTCATTCAGACAAATATCTCACAGATCTACAGTTAGACATTTTTAAGCTAGAAGACATCTTCAGTACGAAAAAAGACCAATTACTCAGAGCCTCCTTTGAGTTTGTGTGATTCAGAGACTGAATGAGCGCAATTGACAAGTACATTGAGAGTAAAAGAAAAGGAAATAAAAAGGAAGTATAGCCAAGAATATAAAAGGGGGAAAAAAAGAGTTTGTTATTCCAAAACACTAATGCCCTGGCTTAATGTACTGTAAAGTGTTACACTACTTTTCTTTGACACCGGCGTGTGTGTGTGACTGTAAGCTGTAAGTACGCCGCTCACGTAGACAGACATGAGGTGAGGTAAGACCCACGGCTCTGTCAACACAACATATGACGGCATTATCCGAGGCAACGACGCATTGCCAAGGCTACGGGAAGCAGCTAGTGCACCTTATGTAATGCAAATGATTTGGGCTCCTCTGTGACGGATCACTTTGTTACTCGATTTCTTCAACAGTCTGTCTGTCTGCTGCAAAAAAGTTCACTTCTCAGACTCGCCTGCTGACGCCTTCGAGTGTCTCCTGCTTGAAGACCCCTGACAGCTGATGAATTGCTACACGGAGGCCAGCTTAAAATGCCGAACTCGAGTGCCTTTTATTAATTGCATGAACTCCTCGAGTTAACCTGCCCTCACTCATAATAGTCGGGGACCACAAAGCTGCGGCAGCCTTGAAGAGATGCAGATTTTCAGCGCTGCATTTTAAGCAGGGGGAAGTTGGAGACAATAATTTAATGTTAATTAGCAGCTCGTCTACGGGGTGTAAGAAAAGGAAAGGAGTGGGCGCAATGGGAGTCTGGAACAGCAAGAGATATGCCTGAGGACCTGCGTAATACTTCTCCTTTCTCTTGTCTTTTCAGTATATTAGCTCTTGTTCCCTCTCAGCCCTTTCTTTGCTCCTGGCCTGAGGTTCCTTCACAAATTAATGACACTGTAACCAGAACATTAGTTGAGTAATGAAAGACAAAGCTCTACATGGGGCACAATAGGCTAATAAAATGGGATGGTATAAAAGATAAAATGTAAAGGTACGTTAATAGTGACATACTCTTAAACAACGGCAATAAAAGATGCGGCCACTGTTGAGTAATGGCAGTAAACTGTCACACAAAATATTAGAACGTGTGATGGCATCAAGACCACACAAGGGAGGAGCCTTCAGCATAACGACGGCATATTTTCCAAAACAGCATAAGTATTTGTTCTTGCTTCACTGTTGTAAAGCCATACTCTGCATACGTTTCATGGTTTTAAATAATTTTCTTGAGCCATGTGCTAAAATGACCCTTTCCAGGGTTAATGACATGTCACGCAGTCCCCCAACGCTCTCTGTGGCCAGAATATCGCACTTGCAACTTCAGAGTTGCCACTTTGGTCACTGTTAGCTTCCACTTTAGTCTTAATAATGTGGAGCAGCCATGCCATGCCAGCATTGCAGTCTGCTTGCTGCACATTTCCTGCATGCTTTAAATCGTGAACACAGTTGATTTGTTTGATGTAGTGATGAACCGTTCCTGTAGATGTTAAGGAAGGCTGAGGAGACATTTCAGCAGGTGTTAAAAAGACAACGGTAAGAAAACAAGTTTCTCTCTAAGTTTCACAAAAAGTGAGTTAAAACCGACTAGAGGATGCTTAAAGCAAGCGAAAACTAGTTTCCCTTCAACTTCAGATATAAGAATGAGATGGGCAAAAATCAGGGAAAAAGATAAACAAGCTACTAAATCATGCTGCTGCATTTCTAAAGGTTAATAAACATTTAAAACAACAAATGAGTTAAAATAATAAAAAAAGTAAAGGAGATGACCAAACCTGAAGAAATGAGACATTCAGGTTTAGCACAGGGAAAGCTGACGGTGGTTGACTTGACTATTACTTGTGAAGCAATAATCAAGACCAGAGCTATCGAAGAATTCAATTAAATTCAATTCAAAAATACTTTATTAATCCCAGAGGGAAATTGATTGCTGTAGTAGCTCAGAATAATAATAATAATCAAGTCGTCAAAGAGTTGTTGTATATTACAATGGCTGTTGGCAGGAAGGATCTCCAGTAGCGGTCAGTGTTGCAGCGAAACTGAAGAAGCCTCTGACTGAAGACACTCTTCTGTTGTCGGACAGTCTTGTGAAGAGAATGCTCAGGGTTGTCCATCATTTTCTTGATTCTCTGGAGAATCCTTCTTTTCATTATCTCCTCCAGCGGTTCCACAGTCGTCCCCAGAACAGAACCAGCCTTTTTTATTAGGCTGTTGAGCCTTTTCAGCTCCCTGATTCTGATGCTACTACCCCAACAGACGATGGCTGAAGAGATTACACTCTCAACAACAGACTTGTAGAAGATCTGCAGCATCTTGCTACAGACATTGAAGGACATAAGCTTCCTCAAGAAGTGCAGTCTGCTGTGTCCCTTCTTGTAGACAGCTTGGCTGTTCTTTCTCCTGTCTGTTGTCCAGGTGGACTCCAAGGTATTTGTATTCCTCAACCACCTGCACTTCTCCCATGATGGAAACAGTGTTTGACTCCACCCTGTTTCTTCTGAAGTCTAAAATCATCTCCTTTGTTTTGTTCACGTTCAAGGTCAGACGATTGCTTCCACACCATGCCACAAAGCGCTCCAACAGCTCTCTGTACTCAGCTTCCTGTCCATCTCTGATACACCCCACAACTGCAGAGACATCTGAGTATTTCTGTAAATGACAGGTCTCTGATTTGTACTGGAAGTCTGAGGTGTACAGGGTGAAAAGGAATGGTGAGAGTACAGTCCCCTGTGGTGCTCCAATGTGACTGATCGCCTGGTTTGATGTGCAGTTCTTCAACCTCACAAACTGTGGTCTGTTTGTCAGGTAGTCTTTAATCCAGGCGATAGTTGAGGCCCCCACTTGTGTCTTCTGGAGTTTCTGACAAAGTACTTCAGGCTGGATTGTATTAAATGCACTGGAGACATCAAAGAACACGACCCTCACAGTGCTGCCTGCTTTGTCCAGATGACAGTGGATTGGTTGAAGCAGCTGGATGATGGCATCAAACGGAGCCTTATAGACCGAACCACACTCATCTCTTCTTGCTAGTCACCCTCATTACTTTTCTCAACTCCTCCTGTATTCCCGATTCTCTCCTTGTTAGTTTCACACACACCCAGGGCCAATCTCCAACCCGGTGCTAAGTTGGTTCGTGGACGACGTGACATTAGAATTCACCAGCTGTGATTTGCCCAGGTCAAATTGTTTCCACAGCCTCCAGTGGAGATGCGGCTTAGACTGTGAGCTATGTTCAATTAATTGGAGCATATAAATATTAAAATCCAGTGATCAAATAAAAACACATAGTAAACTCTGCAACTACAGAGTATAATGAAGTATTATGGTCTGTAGTTGTAGCTGGTTATAGAAGTCATTTTGTTATTTATGTGAAAAATCCTGACATTTTTCTCACTTTTTACTTTCCTCTTCTTTACAACGGCTGACTCATCCTCTTTTCTTCTTTCGTATTCTTTAATACATTCATAGCCAATAAATGCTATAATAATTCACCATTATATACCAAAATATAAGTAAATTCCTGAAATAATCGAATTTTGGAACAATGCTGTTTTTTTGCTGTCAGCTTGCGGAAAGATTTTCTTTGTTGTGGAAGCAGAAAATGTCAGAGGATCAGTGTTGACTGTGAGTGATGCACGTATTTTATACTTCAGTCTCTGAACCACAGTTCACTGAATAAATAAGCTCATTTATGTGATGGAAAAGTTTGTTCCTCAGTACTCTGTATGCTTTAAATGTTCCTATCAGTCACTTCAGGGAAAGCCTACGAACTAAAGACACAAGTTAACAAACCCTTGATGAGTGTGTGTGGGTGGGTGTTGTGCTCCCGTATCTCATAAACACAACACAAATGCAGGTGTGTGTGTTCTTTAATTTTCTTGACAGCTATGCTCTAATCTGCTTCACCTTTGGTAGGTGCTTGGTTGCGAACCCGAGGAAGTGCAGAGTTACGTCAGGAAAAGTTTTGCATGAACGGTGTTTTAATTTTGCAAAGCACATCCTCACAAGCTTTAGATAATTGCACAACATGTGCGATTAGATAATGATGTCACTCAAAAAAAGGCTGTGAATAATTAAAGCAAAAAATGTGCTACATGATTTTGAAGATGTGCAACACAGACTAATACATTGTGCTTGCACAATAAAAACTCAAAATGGAAAACTGTTTTTAAAGTCCAGAAATTCGACTTTTTCTAATGTTTCTAGACAGTTTCTAACATTCCTGTATGTTGCATTATGTTAAATAATCACAAAAATAGTCGGTTGGTTCGCTGGAGTTTTTGACAATAAAAATTGTGTTTAACTTTGAAAATGTGGGCGCATTTCTTTTAACAACGGTAGTTCCTGCTTCAGCCCTCTCCCCCCTCCCCCTGCGCAGCGGCCGCAAACTCACTGATGCGCCTGCAGCCTCTCTGAGTTCCTGCTGCTCTAAACATTAAAATAATTATTTCATTTTCTGTTCCTCACTGCTGATTACCTTCAGTGGTGTCTGTTTGTTGCAACCACCAGGTACAAAAACTAACTTGTTTTTATTTGACTATTTTTCTGTCCTGCCTGTTTATTATCTTCCTGCATCTCCTCTCAGTCCTAAAGAGAAACTGCTACCTGGGTTCATATATATTCACCTTATGAGTTACCTTTGAACTGCAGTTCTAAAAGATCTCCCGACCGCAAAAACAGCGGAGTGCTCACTGCTTGCCGGCCGCATCAGTGATCGGTGCGTCACCGGATGACAAGGTGATGCGTCCCGCTCCACAGCAGCGAAAAGCATCAGGCACAAATAAAAGACAGAAAACATAAAAGGAAATGAGCCGACATGAACGACCGCATGTTAAATTAGTTTTTGAGGTGGCGACACCTAATTTGATAACGTTACTGTGGCCGTGCTCAGGACGCAGATGTCTGGAGCGCGTCAACAACCAGAGCTTTGCATGCGCAAGCTGGTTAAGGTTAGGATGGGGGTGAGGGGAAGGTTAAATTGCAAGAGGGTAAAGGTCACAATTTTGTTAAATGTCCGTTTTACGGCGGGTGTCGGTACCGATGCTCTGGCACAGCGCGTTGCCTCCCGACGCACAGGAGCTCGTCACCTGCTGTCTTTTCCGAGGACTGCATCTTACCGGTCATTATCACGTGACAGCGACTAGTCGATGACAGGCATAAAAAGTCACTACAGAGCAGTGAGGTTGACTAGTCGACTAGTTCATACAACCCCTACTCTGTACATCTCCAAGCAGACATGAACTCCGTTTCTCCTTCTGTGACTGTGTTCTTAATGTAAGGTCCAAACCGTGTGATAAATTGAAGCATGTCCTGCTAGACAGAGAGAAGCCCTCTCCTGGTTTGTAATATTGGATGAACCGTTCTTGTATTTTTTTTATATAGTAAAATCAGAAGTAAAGCTTGGTTTATGCTTGACGCATTCACTTTCCGCGCGGTGATGCGGCTCGCGGCTGGAACGCGCTTCACAACTCGCAGCGTTTATGGTTTGTGCGGCTCGTCTCTGCGGTGAGCCAATATTCTCCCAAACTGTAGGGGGCAGCATGGAGCTCTACAGCATGCATCCAACACTACACCACAGTAGAAGTAGAAATCACTGTTTACAACATGGTATTTCAGCATTTTTAACAGCGTCCTCGTCTTTTCCGACGGTGCGAGCTATTTCTCTCCAAGAATTATTAACAACATGTTGATCACGGTGATCTCTGAGAGCTGAATCATACAAATGTCTGTATTTACGAACCTCTGCCGTGCCGGTCCGCCATGTTTTTCCGCGTCCGACCGTCCGCGTGGTTAGAAATTTTCCGAGGTGCGCGTTGCGGAAATCTTGGGCCGTGCGGAGACGCGGTGGAGGGGCGTGGTTGTTAAAATGATGCAAAATGACGCTACTTTTCCGCGCGGAGCCGTGCGGACCTCGCGGACGCGTCAAGCATAAACCAACCTTAAGATTTCACATAACTCTAGCAGCACCTTGTGAAACATCATATCTACCACTTTTTAAACTCTGAACCGCTTAAATTACCTTAATTCCCTCCAACCTGACACAGCCAATCAAAATAACGGAAGATTCGTCAACGGCTTTGCCGCTGGCTGCTGCCGCGGGTCGCCCCCCGTGTGTCAGGTAATAAAAGCAACAGCGGCAAATTTCGTTGTTTGCCGCCTCCCGTGTGTCAAGCCAATAAGTGTTGCTTTAAAACAAGGCGGCTCACACATCTGCCTAAAAAGTCCTGGTTGCCTGCATCTTCTAGGATTCTCCAACTGGAAGGAGACCCCAGGGCAGAGCTGGAATTCTCTGAAGGACATAAAAATCATTTTTGATGAAGTAAAACCTTAGGATCGACGTGGGTGGGAAGGTCATGTGGTGGCACAATTCATCAAAAATGAAGAAAAAATCTTTGCTTTGCAAAAAAATCCGATGGATGATCGCCTACAAGCGCAGTTCTTACAGGTTTACTGCACCGCTTCACATTTTCAAATGGTTTTCTAGAAAGATCGTATCTTCATCTAAGAATCATTTTACAGAAGACCGACTCATTTATCTTCAGAGCTCGTTCATTTATTCATTAGTGAAAAAGCTCTGATGAGGAGAACAAACAGTTTACACTAATTCTCCCCTAATTTTCTCTTATTAAACAATAACAGACATTTTGTCAGACCAAGTAATAAAATTGGGGAAAATAGGAAAATGTTAGATGAAAAAAAGAGAAAAATCTGAATGAGAAAAGGCAAAAAGACAACCTGAGATGGTTAATGGGGGAGAGTGCAAAGACAAGAGTGAATAGATAGATGTGCCAGCTTTAGAATACGGGGAGCAGTGATGTTGCACCTTCTTCTTTAGAGTGTGTGTGTGGTCATCGGCACCCATCGGCCTCTCTGGTTATTTCATGTTCCTGCTCTGTGAATCAGCGAATGCCAGACAGAAGCTGATGGCGGATGTGTTTATGAGAGAAAAGTGACAGAAAACATAATAAAACCACAGATTAGGTGACAAAGGCGACTAGAGGGTCAGACAATTAGAACAATTACTGCCCGAGTTTTAAATTAGTGGTGTCACTGGTGGCAGAATCTAATTGTAATTTAATGGTTCGTTTGACTTCAAAATGCCAGTCCCTGGTCTAATAGATGAGATCTGGATGGAAAGGAACTGCAAGTGTAAGAGCGGCGAGTGTGCACAGCCATGTGTGGACGTGTGTGTTTGTGGTTCACACTGGAAAAGCAGTTGACAGACTCATTTGATGAAAGCTGACAGGTAATTTGTGAAGCATATTTTTAGGTAAATGATTTTCTTTGCTTCTCCTTTCTCTGTCAGTCTGGACTAGTAATTGGATTTCCCTAACTTTCGATGTAGTGAATTAGGAGCGAACTAGTTAATGAAGGTCCGTGTGTGCCTGTGTGAGGTGGAAAGAGTGTGTTTTCACAGTGGTTTTACTCTCAGGATGGGGAGAAAAAGGAGGCATACTAACAGAGTGTGGGTATGTATGTGTGTTTGCATACACACTATGGTTGTAGATGTAGGTGCCATCTCTCAGAGCCGTGGAAGTTAATTGCAAAGTTTTGGTCTGCTGCACTAATACCCAGCTATTACTTACCACCTTTCACTTTATTTATTCTCAGTCAATCAAAGACTATGGACACAACCGTATGCACAAGCACCAACCACTTATATTATCCTTGCAGGAACCTTCTATTAAAATAAAAAGGCCCATGGTCAAAAGTTATTTTCTCACTGACTGAAGCTTATTTAACCCCGCAACCCCCAAAACAAGCTCAAGCTAAATGTCCCTCCAAAATGGAGGGTTATCGGTCACTGGACCGATGGAAGACCTATTTTCATGATCTGGTTTTAGTGGGCTAGCTGTTGCTGATCGTTACATGCTCTTATGTTTATATAGTTGGTTTTTAATTGTCCCTCTGGTTTAATCTGTTCTATTTTAATTGTACAGCACTTTGGTGGCGTGTTTAGTCCGTGAGGCAGACACCTTGTCTACTTTTAAGACTAGGCTTAAAACATTTTTATTTGATAGGGCCTATCGTTAAAATCTGATGTTAGCCTAGATCTGGACAAGTGGGGGAGTAGAAGGAGGTGGAGTGTACAGTCGGTAAAGACGACTCTCCCTCGCCCTGCCTCCAACATGCATCCATCTAAAAGGCTAGGTTATCCAGAGTTATCTCTGTAGTTATGCTGCTATAGGCTTAGACTGCTGGAGGATACACTGACCACTTTTCACACACGACTACTTTCTTCTACAATCTCCTCTTTAACTGTATTATTTTCTGCAATTTCAGCTGTTAACTTTATGTTTCTCTAAGTGTTTTTCTCCCCAGAAGAAGCTGCAATGATGTTCTGCTGAGCTGTGGTGGCCTCACGGAGGGGGCCATCGGCTTGAACACTGTTGCTAACCACTTAAACATTGTCCCTCTCCTGATAATAACTTGTTGCTTTCCTTGACGTTGGATGTGCTACTACTAGTTTACCCATTTGATTATAGATTCACTAGGATAAATACAATAAAGTTTATCGCTCACCTAATAGAATATTTACTAAGAAATCACAATGTAACCATAGAAACATTACTGGGTATATATGTAGTGTGCGTGGCTGTGTGTGTGTGGGTGGGTTGGTGTTGGTGTGTGTCTGCTCTGTCTTCTTGATTCCCAGTGAGTCACGGCAGATGGCTGCTTGTACTGAGCCAGGATCCTCTGGAGGTTTCTTCCTGTTAAAATGGAGTTTTCCTCCCCACTATCTCTAAATGCTTGTTTAGTATGAGGATTGTTGTAAATTGCCTTTGATGCAACCTGCTAGGTTCCTTATATAGGAAACTTTTTTCTGATTGGCTTAATGTACAGACCTGTATTAGAATGTTTACTATGTGAAGTGCCTTGAGACGACTCTCGTCGTGATTTGGCGCTATATAAATAAACTTGAATTGAATTGAATGTTTCAGGCATGTAAGGTGTTTTATAAATAAAGGTTGATGGGATTTGATTGGAACTTACCAAAAAAGGCCTACTTACACACAACCAAGTACCAAATCTACTTTTCCTTTATCTTGTGCATTCTCTATATGCCCTTTTCCACTATTGGAACTTCCAGATAATTTTACCCGATCTTTTCGGCATATTCATAGAGCCGGCCCTAAAGGACCATTTTCCAGGCCTTTTCAGGAACCAACAGAGTACCTGAACTGGGGCGTGTACTCTGAAAGGTCTAGAAGAGTCACTGAGAGGGACATGTGATTAACTCATGCTGACTGGTTATAACTCAGTAGGAAATTACATTGGTAGATGTAGACCAGCAACAGGTATTTGCATAATTTACAAAAACATAAAATATGGCACTTATTCTGGTCATATGAATGTTGCCTTTTACGCCATGCATCTGTTCTCTATATCCCCTCACTGTATTAACTTATGTAATACTTTGGAAGATAGAAACTTTTAGTGTTATTAATATGTCTGAAATGCCTTTTGGCAGTGATCAGTGATGTCACTCTCCGCCAAAGACGTTATATGTTGAAGTCTTAGCAAAGTCTTGAAAGGACCAATTTTTGTATGAAAACACAACGGCTGAGAGGACCAAGCCATCGTGTATCTCGGTCACTTTCTCCCTCACTTCTATACTGGAAACGCAGCTTTTGTCTTCTTGCACTCAGTTTAATAGCTAGGAATGTTTGGTCTTTAGGAAGTCACTCCCTAAGGTAGGTCATAGTGGTCATGCACACATGCAAGAGCTTGTGTGTGTGTGTGTGTGTGTGTGTGTGTGTGTGTGTTTGTGTGTGTGTGTGTGCGCGCAAGTTGAGTGGATATTGGCCAAGAAAAAATGCAAAACAAGAAGTGGATCTGATGATGACGGTAAGATTGTTAGTCTTATTGTGAGTAATATCAAGCACGCGCACACACACACACACACACACACACACACACACACACACACACACACACACACACACACACACACACACACACACACACACACACACACACACACACACACACACACACACACACACACACGCACACACACAGCTGTTTTTAGCCGACTGAACCAAGTTATAGCTAATTCATCTGATAAAAGGGAATTCTAGCTCGTTTCACAAACCAGTTTAACAAATCAAATTGGCACAACCACACTCTTTGGTCAAAACCAAGCACATTACAGTCAAATTAACTCGTCAGAAAATCCCTTGCAAACAAAGGTAATCCATTTTAATCCATTTAGGATGATTCGTTCTGGGTGCATCTCCTTTCCAGGTGTTAAATTCAGCCACATTTTCATCAAAAAAATGGTTTCATAAAACTGATGGATGGGGACACTGAAGTAAATCTCGTGGTCAAAACTGATGATGTTAGAATTTTTACATTTTAGAAACAAAAGGATAGCCTCACCTCACCTTCCTCTGCTTATCTGGGTCCGGGTTGCAGGGGCATCATCCCAATAGGGCCTCCCAGGCAATCCTCTCCCCGGCCATGCCCGTCAGCTCCTCAGCAGGAACACCCAGGTGTTTCCTGGACAACCTAGAGATGTATTTCCTCCAGGTAGTCCTGGGTCGACCCGGGGGCCTCCTGTTGGCAGGACATGCCCAAAACACCTCCCGAGGGAGGCATCCAGGAGGCATCCTGACCAGATGCCCGAACCACCTCAACTTGCTCCTTTCAATGCGGAGGAGCAGCGGCTCCACTCCGAGTCCCTCCCGGATGTCTGGGTTCTTCATCCCTAAGGCTGAACCCGACCACCCTGTGAAGGAAACTCATTCGACTGATTGTATCCGCAATCTCGTTCTTTCGATCATCACCCAACGCTCATGACCACAGGTGAGGATTGGGACGTGGATTGACCGGTAAATTGAGAGCTTGGCTTTCTGGTTCATCTCCCTCTTCACCACGACAGATCGGTTCAGCGTCCGCATCACTACAGATGTTGCCCCAATCCAGTTATCAATCTCCCGCTCCCTCCTTCCCTCGCTCATAAACAAGACCCCGGGACACTTAAACTCCTCCACTTGGGGGAAGACCTCTCTCCCAACCCGGAGTTGGCAAACCACCCTTTTCCGGTCGAGAACCAGGGTCTCAGATTTGGAGGTGCTGATCCTCAAAAAGGACAGCAATGTAATAATTTATTGAAAGTGGAAATTATGTGTTTAGACATTTTTTAACCACATGCTTCAGTATTCTGATACAAATTTGAACCTATGCTCAAAGATTGGTAACAGAGGTTAGCCTTAGCAGAGACAGACTCTCACCAGAAATGAGTCCGACTTAGTCCTGGCAATGCAGACCAAGCGATGACACCCGTCGTACAGTCCATACGAGGTGGCTTTACACCCCATAATCCTGGAGCACCCTCCACAGATCTCCCAGAGGAACACGGTTGAATGACACCTGCTCCAAGTCCACAAAACAACCTTGACAAAACAAACCCTGCTAAGGGTATAGAGTTGGTCCAGATTCCCACGGCCAGGATGTAAATCACATAGTTCCTCCTGAATCTGAGGTCTCACTATCTGGTAGACCCTCCTCTCCAGAGTCCCTGAATAGACCTTACCATAGAGGTTTACGAGTGTGTTCCACCTGTAGTTGGAATACATCCTGTGGTCCCCTTTCTTAAATAGGGGGTCCACTACCCCGGTCTTAGTATCCAACGGAACTGCCCCTGATGTCCATGTGATATTGCAGAGCCACTTCAGCCAACACAGCCCCACGACATCTATTTTTTTATATGTATCCAACATGTCTAAAGAGCAAGACACCCCCTACCAGAGTCTAACTCCACTCCCACTTCATGTTTGAAAAATGCAACAAATGCTGTTGCCAGGCAGACCAAGAGGGCGGAGCCGCTAACAAATACACACACACTCAGGCTCACGACAGCATTGTGACATCATAATGTACCAGTTTACATCACAGCATACTTCTTAGCCAATAGCGGTGGCAGATTTAAATTAAAATACAGTGCAGAGTTTCTACCTGACAACGGCACAACACTGCCAGTTTTAGGCAGAATATTTAAAATTTAACTAAGATGCACTGAAGTGCCAAATTATTGACGACACGTGTCTGCAGCACGATTAGACACTCGTTTATTTAGTTTATCAGCAAAAAAAAGTTTATTTGGGGGTGACTTGCTCTTTAAGTACAGCCTTAAAATTACTTTAAAATGAAAAACTCACCAATGCAGATGCTTCTTTAAATTTGGTGGATGTCGTTAAACAGCAAAGCACTTTAAAGATGATGGAGTAATGTAATATCTGGAATATTATGGCCTTTCGTGACCCCCTAATGAAAGTAACTTAAATAGTTGTGCTCATTCACTCACGACTCAAACATCCTGACATGAGGAAATGTTGTTTTGCGGTTTAATTAAGTTCCTATCAAGCTCTATGTGGCAGAAACCCAAACATTCCATCCATGCCATGTCTCATGCAGCGTGTGTAGAATAAAGATGGCATCTTCGCCCCTACCTGGAGTGTTGAGCAGCCGAGACATGCGACAACTGTAGGCAATTTGCTGTTCACAGTGTTCTGCACTGGTGGTGATGGCTGTCACCTGGAACACACAGCCAGGGAGGTCTATTTCAACTTTATCTTATTCAACCAGGCACGTCGGTTTTGTGTAAGAACAAATGATCAAGCAGCAAAATGAAAAGAAAACATCTTCATTCTGCTTCCGGTGACTTTTAGCAACTGAGAAATGGAACAAGTCAGCCATACAAATAATGAGGGAGCATAATAATCACAGTAAGGATTTGACACTCAAAACGTGTCATCTACTAGAACACAGCTGTCTTGTAGATGCCGTCGCTCCACACGGGGATGTTGAAACATGTAAAGTCCACCCGCAGTTTGCTTTTGACTGAGAGTGACAAGTGCAATCTATAACCACTCAGCAGAAAGATTAAGGTATCGACTCCTGAATGTGGGAGAGAAGATTCAGAAGGCCTGAGCTGCAGTTAGAAGAAGCACAGCAGACAAGTCATACAGGGATGAGGTTAAATACTCATGAGGTTAGTTTATCATGGGGCATTTTTGTAGGACTAAAGACCAATTTGATGTGCAGCGGATTCTGATTTAAAGAGCAAGTCACCCCCAAATCACTTTTTTTTTGCTGATAAACTATATAAAGGAGTGTCTAATCGTGCTGCAGACACGTGTTGTCAATAATTTGGCACTTCAGTGCATCTTAGTTAAAATTTAAATATTCTGCCTAAAACTGGCAGTGTTGCGCCGTCGTCAGGGAAAAATTCTGCACTGTATTTGAATTTAAATCTGCCACCGCTATTGGCTAAGAGGTATGCTATGATGTCATCTGGTATATTATGATGTCATAATGCCATTGTGAGCCTGTGTGTGTGTGTATTTGTTAGCGGCTCCGCCCTCTCGGTCTGCCAAGCAACAGCATTTGTTGCATTTTTCAAACATGAAGTGGGAGTGAAGTAAGTTTCTTGTAGGGGGTGACTTGCTCTTTAAGTGCACTTCAGCGATGAAGGGGAGCTTTTGGCAATTCTGACTGGAATATGGGAGGGTCGAGTTTATAAGCTGTAGCTGTCTATTGTTGGGCAACGAGCAGAAACTACCTCTGAAAACCCCTGCTCTGTACCCCGAGGAGTCGTTTGGTCGTTAGCCTCTATTGTGTGGGAGTCATTGTATTGATTATGTTACCTAGACTGAAATTGTTAGGGAATTAGGTTCAGAGCTGCGTTGTAGGTGCTGGAAAGGTGAAACCTGAGCCCACCTCCTCTATTTAATGTTGTTTTTTTCTGTTTGACATAGACAGCTTCCTTTACTCCTCTCTGAAACTGTCTACAGTATATTTGTCCAGAATGTGTACTTTTTCATATTCAGAAGTATACTGCTTGCCATTCAGGTGTAAGTGGACTGCAGAGTCTTGACCTGAAGAGGTGTCTCTCCCGTGTTGTGCAATTTCCAGACTGATGGGCAGCGGCAGAAGCCAGTACCTTTTCCTTGGGATTGTGTTGACATACATTGGTGTGCTCCATAAAGAGGTCATTTACAGGGGTTGTTACAGTAATGGTGATCAGTGAAATATGTAGTCTGACCACGACCCATAGCTCAGTTGCAGGTGATCTACAACTGAGCTATGGGTCGTGGTCTGGATCTATGGGTCCAGATTTCAAAGGCGTGTGTGTAACTGTGCTCTATGGTTGTCTTTCAAACAACAAACAACGCGACATATTCATAGCAACGGAGTGGGGAGGTCCACTATACGCTGTCAAAAAGGACAAAGAAGTAGCTCCGTCTGCTCATGTCTCAAAGAAAAGCCCAAATCTGAATCGTTCAAAGTTGATGCCAAAGCCGTTTCAAATGAGGACATTTCCTGAGCCGCCGCCGTTGTTCTCATGCTCCGTCACAGTTCTGCTGGTACCAAGCACGAACAGAGCGCCATGACTGACCTGGCGGGCCACTGCAGACCTGCTGAGGCTACATCGGAATGTTGCTACACTGACCTGCAGAGCAAGATCTTTTGCTGCTGCTATGGTTTGTTGGGATTTCTAGGCAATCACCCAGCCTGTATACAACAAGCAGCGAGAATGGGCTGCCATTTAAACAAAGAGTCTTCGTGCATGCTTGAGATCTGAATCCAATCACTTTTCACCCTCATCAAGATCGGATATATACTTTACCTTTATGGTTTGCATTTGTGTGTGTGTGTGTGTGTGTGTGTTACCTGGTCCATAGAAGCACTGTAGTTGACCTGCAGGACAGTGCGTTTCTCTCTGCTAGAGCCAGTAATTAAGGTTTTGGGTGGCAGGTTGTTCATAACCATCATCCACACTTTGTCTTCTACGAAAACACAAAAACATGTAATAAGTTGCTGCTCAGAGGTTTGAGAGGTAAAGAGAGACTTGTCTGGCTCAAGTCTGAAACCGTCACTCAGACCTTTTCCTGTTAATTTTATTCTGCCTTTAGTGAATGTGTGAGTTTTTTCATCCCAGGTGTGCAAAATGTGTGTGAGAAAAAGAAACTCTTAACATTTCCAGATTCCAAAGGCGTGTGTGTAACTGTGCTTTTTAGCGTGACTAAGGGGCTAGCCAATGGGGTGCAATGACATTTCATCAAAAGTCTTGCCTTTGCTCTGCCTGCATGCTCTAATATTACTACACTATCTATTAGTGTGTGTGTGTGTGTGCCTGTGTGTGTGTGTCTGTGTGTGTATGTGTATCTCAAAAATGTCATTAAGCGTGTCAGAGCACTTGGAGATCTCTCTCTCTCTCTCTCTCTCTCTCTCTCTCTCTCTCTCTCTCTCTCTCTCTCTCTCTCTCTCTCTCTCTCTCTCTCTCTCTCTCTCTCTCTCTCTCTCTCTCTCTCTCTCTCTCTCTCTCTCTCTCTCTCTCTCTCTCTCTCTCTCTCTCTCTCTCTCTCTCTCTCTCTCTCTCTCTCTCTCTCTCTCTCTCTCTCTCTCTCTCTCTCTCTCTCTCTCTCTGTGTGTGTATGTTTTCAAGCTTCAGTGTGTACTGCTCCTTAAATGCCAGTGACTGCATGTGTTGCCGTGGAAACCCCAGGTAGCGGGTTAAGCCTTATGCTGTTCTGGGTTAAGAGTAAGAAAGGCTGCAGAGCTTTCTTCCTTCACAGGTCACTGGGACCAGAAGGAGCGAGACAAGTTATCGCACACACTCTCACACACACCTGCAGAAAGACAGAAGACGCCACAAAAGCCCACCTGTCATGTTGCAGTTCACTTTGAAGGGGCCAAGAGGTCCACTACCATCAGGGTCAATCCAGTAAGTGTCAGAAGAGCGACCCAGATGCTTATAGGCTTCACAGGAGGGTTCAAAGATGGCTACGGAAAGCAAAAAACAAGAACACACGAGCTTAGGTTAAAGGTTACCAATAAAAAAAAAGGTTCAATTACATTTTAGATTCCCTAAATGATCAAAATGCACAATATCTTTTTGTGACACTGTCAAAGTGTTTCAAAATTAAATACACTAATATAGGAAAACAACTTAGTAATAATGATTTCAAACAGCACAGAGACTTCCAGAGAACTCCAAACTTATCAGCAAAATGTGAATTTTAGCTAGTTATGTGTGTTTTTACATGCATTTCCCACATAAGGCTGTGTTATGGCTGAAAGAATCACCAACAAGGAGTTTTCCAGGATGCATCTACAGTAGCATACCCCCTCTCCCTTTAGTGTAAACAAAGTCTATCGGTTCCTTTTGGTGCTCTTAAGAAGCATCGTCTGCTTCCACTCACCGTGACAATCAATCTGACAACATATTGATGCCAAGTTTGCGTTCATCAACACAAAGGATAAAACGGCACATAAGGAACAGTTTAACTTAAGCCAGAAAGCAGTTAAGGTGAAATATTTGTGACTCCTCAGAGCTTAACAAAGAATTAAAAACTTTGTTTTTGTCTTCATTATTGTGTCGTTTCATTGTGGCCCATTTGTCTCTCCTTCCATCCCCATTTCCTCTTTCATTATCGCTCCTGACAACTGGATTATTGATGTTTATGTCAGGGATATCCTTCTGTTCATCCAGGAGTTTAGAGATTTAGTTTCTTGCTGAGAGGACCAGAAGTGGTCCTGCTGTGCTATCTCACAAGAATGGACAAACTCTTCGGGGTTGTTGTTGTCTAGTTTGAAATGGTCTGTCAAAGGTTTTAACAGTGTGGTAGCTGAAGTGCCGGAAAGGGATAGGGGAAGTTTGACATACAGTGTATAAAGAAATGCAAAAGAAGATGTGTTTTTTGATAAATCAGCCATTAGATTTAACGCTAAACGATGAATGGCCTGTATCTTTACAGCGTTTGACACGGGGCACTAATCCCTGTGACCATCACCAGAATCAGGGTTTTATTGCCGTATGTGTGAGAAACCCCAACATTGGGAAATTGCTGTGGTACTTGGTTAAAAAATAAGAGATAAGCAAAAATACAAAATAAGCAAAATATAATAATAATGGAGGCAAAAATGAGAGAAATGGCTAATACAAATGATACAGTGTAGGTACTGATCAGAGCAGAACAGTTCATGTGCCAACACAACACAGGGTCGGGTGACTGGAACAAAGCTATGTGGGCAGTTCTACGTTTGTCCTTCATGAGTTTAGCTGCAGAAGGGATGCAACTTCTTACGGCGAGAGGTTCAGGTCCGATGAGAGCCAGTCAAAAAGGCGGTGTCCAGAGTGGGACGGGTCAGCTGTGGCCCGACCTGCATGCCCCCATGTCCTGGAGGTGTACAGGTCCTTATCAGCAGAGCACACAACACTCTGCAGCTTCTTCTTATCCCATGAAGGAGGGAGAGGTGTCTTGCTCAAGAACAAAAAGAAAGGACTGAGAGGGATGCAAACTTCTGGTTACAGGGCCGGCCCTTAACTCTTCTGCCAAAATAGTAATTATAGTAATTACTAAGTAAATAAAACATAAAAAAACATAAAAGAAATGCTAAAATGTGGTTCATTATAACTTTATTTAGATTTGCTTAAAATTTTCAACCTCAAGTTCTAACTTTCAGAATATTCAAACAATTATGAAATAATTGTCCTGAAAAAGTTTGTTTTGCATTGCTTGAACTGTTTAAAACAGTTTGGCAGCTCTAGTTGCCACATAATGCCACCTTCTAGGGTTACAAAAAAATCTAATGCATGTGTTTTAACTGGTTTATAATGCAGTTGCACACACTATCAAATTGTGCATTTAAAGTTAGAATTTTTAAATCATTGACTTTTTTTTCTGATTTAGCTTTCATGCAAAAAGATCTAAGTGGAAAAAATAAAAAGCAAAAATAAACAGTACTTTAATAAAAAAGCTAATGAAAATCAAGCACGCTTTAAATTTAGCTTCAAAACAACAACCTGTGACTGACATCCAACCTTCTCTGACTGGAACTCCTCTATGCCTCATGTGGAGGTCGGTGCTATGCTCTTTTTTTTGCTTCAATCAATGCTCTGTCAGTTTAACAAGAAAGAACTCCGAGATCTCCGAAGATTTTGAACCACTCTCAAATCAGAAATGCACTTTAGAGCTTTTCTCTCCTTCCAGGCTTATTTCTTTCCTATTTTTCCAGGACAGCTCTGAATACATGACATTTTGAAGCAACGTCCTGTTTCACAGCCACGAATGATCCACCCACAGCCATGTACTGGCCAGTAACCAGCTCTGCCAGGGCTACTGTTCAGACACCCATGTCTGAGTGGTTCCTCTGAAAGAAAGGAAGATAATTACTCATCCATTCTGCCTACCCACATGTTGCTGGCTGGACAACAAATTTGACAAATAACTTTGTAATTTCAAACTAGACCGCCTTTTCACCACTAAGCCTTGAGCTGTTTTAATAAATCACTTCTTTATATATTTTATGTAAAAAAAGGGTAGAAATAAAACCTTTGTTCACTTATTTATTAGTCTTTTAAAATGACAGTGCATATTTTTTCTGGCGATAGGGGGCAGTAGATACCTAAATTGTTGCAAGCAAGCTGTATTTTTGTGCTGGAGTAAGACCCTTCCAATGGATGCCCATTAGGGTCAAAATAACTGGGGAGTGCAAAGTATAGCAAAATAACGAGCATGTCAGACTCCCTTTCATCACTGGCAACAAGTGAAGAGGTAAACGTGTAAAACAACATTTAAAAATGACGAATGTTTGTAACCATTTCTTACAAATCAGCAATTGTATTTTGTCTTCATGGGCTCCCGTAGAAGGATACATGGCATCTAATATGGCGTCGCCCAGAGACTTAGACCCACTCCCATGTATTTTAGACCAGATTTTTATGGTTGTATGTTACAAAGCCGCCAATACTTTTCAACAACTGGGCATCATTTAATTCATTTTCAACAATATTTCGATGGATATTTCCAAAAATTAATGGTAAAAACTACACAGCGTCTCTTCAACTGCAGTCACTATTCAAACGTTAACTCAAATACACTCGTTTTTGTTGTTGTTTTTCAAATACGAGAGTGGTCCTGTTTCAGGAAGTAGAAGTTAGCCGGAGGATAGGAGAGTAGAACACGGCAGGATTTGGAGTCTTCCTGATATTTGAACATCTTGAACTCTGAATGGCTGACAGCAACGTGTCTCAACCACTGACTCAGTTTGTTTTACAACACTGATGTTTTATCTCCAGAAATAACACAAGTCTGAAGGTGTTCTGCTGTGTAGTGAAACTGCTAATGCTAACGGTTTGCTTCAACTAGCCGGGACAAGCTGTGCTCTCTCCTGAATGCTAAATCAACAACAGCCTTCCCGTCACGAGACAGGATGAACGAGTACATGAATGCTAATGTTCAGATCTGCAAGCTTTTCTAATCCAAGCCGTCTAATTTTTATCAGCGGCTAATGCAGAAAAAGGGCTAGAAGAATTTTTTCACATTTAGCCTGCATTTGAAACTCATGAGAATGAGTTTTCAAAAACAACAAGTAAAAAATTGTTTATCAGTGAACTTGCTCCTTAAATTCTGATTTATAAATTTCTAGCAAAGCTAATTTCCTTTCAAGATGGTGTGCAGATATTTGACCGCAAATGCAGAGCAGTAGGACGGACAAAGGAACCTCTCTCAACATTTATGTTGTTTTTTAAGGATCTTTCATTATTATTTCCCTATTTTCTATATCTATTAAATATCTAAGGCATTCATTTCAACTATTTTATTAATCTTTTTTCAAAGTTTGTAGCTTATTGGAAGAAAAATGCCCCTTTTAAGAATAAAGGCTGAAGAAAGCTCCGACTCTGTTCTCCTTGTGCACTGCTGCTTTTCCTTTTTCCTTCTTCTCTCTGATGAGAACAAAGCACAGTGCTGTTGGACAAGCTCGGCATCGGAGGACTTCAAAAGTTCATCTGTCTCTGCGCTGAGAACTGCAAAGCGGCTTAATCATTGAAAGTCAAACAGAGACAAGCCGAGTCATGAGCACAGGCGCACACTGGGAAAAGATTATACTGACGTTTGTGACGCGAAAAGAAATAAAACATAAAACACGAGATTTCTTATATAGTCGGGTACTTACAAGTGTAGCAGGTGGCTCCACTGTATCCCGTTCCATCACAGGTACAACTGAAGCTGTCCCACGTCTGTTTACACCGGCCTCCATGTTCACAATGATTGGGCATACACCTGGAGACATTTGGATAGGCTTAGAAACAAAAGAGCAAAAAGTTCCAAAAACACCAAACCCAGCAACTTTTTAGCTATCTACTTCAACAGAAAGAGTAACCAAGAATGTGTTTATGTTGCACATCAGTTGCTTCCACTGTCTGCTTAGTCTACGTGTCACATTTACAAAGGAAACAGTGCTAATCATATGCTGGTGGAAACCAGCAGGTCATTTCAGCACTGTGCACAAACTAAAGACGGACTTCTGTCGCAAATGCAGCCTCCAGGAGACAAAGAAACGGAAAAATATAATGGCCCTCTTCCTCAGGGAAGAATCATATTCAGGGAAGCACTTTTTAAGAAAAAGCAGACCCCCCAAAATAAATAAATAAATAAATAAATAAATATCAACAAAGCAGGAAAACGGTCTTTATTTTAATCCTGGACAACAGGGTGTACGGTGTGTGTGTATTTCTCTACATGCAGCAGTGTTGGTTACTTGGCATTGAAAGAGATGATGAATTGGACTTTTTCTACATGCCTGCTCTTTTAATGAAGGTTAACTAATGGTGCACATGACTTATTCCTTTCCTGCCCCACCATGATGCAAATACATCCAGCCCTCAGGAGACAGTAAATGTTTCATGCTAACTACAGGTTGCATACAGTGGCTTCTTTGAGAATAAAAGGCCTTTTGCTACAGCAGGAACTCCCATAAACATGGTGGGTTGACCGCTAAAAACATGCACAATACTCGTTTAAATGTAGGCAATCTAAGACCAGTCCAGAGATGCACCGTTTTGTTGGCGGTGCCGAGTGAGATTCAAGTTTATTTTTGTAGAAGTTTGTGCAAAAACTGCATTTATAATAGACACAGGAATCCTTTGATGAATCAGGGTCTTAGTGTTATGTTAAACGTCTTATTTTACAGATGTTTTTCTGAATAGACTGAAGGACACCAGCAAACGAGCATGGGGGTTGTGCATTTTCATTATAGTGTGTTAATATTTATCTGACCTTGTGGGCACCCAAAATACCTATTTGCACTTAGAGGATAATGCAATTTTAATAGAAGACCAGAAAATTAAGTCAATGATTTGACAAGTAATCGAATAAAAATTACATAAAAATATATATTTACTTATTGTGTTAAAAAAGGTGGCACAGTTGTTAGCACTGTTGCCTCACAGCACGAAGGTTGCAGGTTCGGAACTCGGCTGCGGTCTTTCTGCGTGGGGTTGCGTGTTCTCCCCATGCATGCGTGGGTTTCCTCCGGGGACTCCGGTTTCCCCCACAGATCGCAACATGCCCTATAGGTTATGAATTGTAAGTCGCTTTGGATAAAAGCGTCTGCCAAATAAATAAACATAAACATAAAAAAAGTTGCTTGCTTTTTGGATTTTGCTGCATACTGTAGCGTTAATGTTCATTAGCCTAGAATCTAGACCGTCAGTTGCCAAGGCAAAATGATGTAGCAATGAATGTCGGTCTAGTCATGCTCCACTGGAACCTTCGCAGTGCCAGCATTCCGGTTCTGGTCCAGTCACAGTGCTCCATCTAATTGGTGAGTGACATGTTGCATCTTCTTTGACAGTATATGTGAGTCTAAGTCACTTCCGCATCACAGGTCCCCGGACGGACGAAAAAATGAATGCAAGTCAACAGGGCTAAAAACGCTATTTTCTAATTCCGCTTGTTTCGTGTCATGGATTTCACATTTGATGTCCGTGAATTTCAAAGACACATTTTGATACAGAGAGCGCGCTTATTTTTGAACGGGGGTGGGGTGGGGGTGCGCACACACACGGTATTTTAGGTTTTGTGTGGAAAATGAGTCCAAGACTACAAATGCGCTTCACGAAAGTGACAACATCAAACCACACACGGAGAAAACTGAGGGAAAATGGCTGTAAGTTCAGCAAACTTCCCACAGGAGGAAAGAACCACTATAAATCTGGTCATTTGGTAAGTAGCAGCTACGCTAGGGGAGAGGCGATTATGTGGTGACGTCACATATGTGACGTGCCGATTTCTAGTTTGTAGTCATGCTAATTACGAACTTTTACAAGCTGATAACTCTCAAAGTACGTGACTGGCGTGGTGGAAACACCCATCATTACTTTTCATTTACGTTGCAGTACAACACGTGTGTGATCCAGGGCGTAAGGCAAAGCGCATTGACTTGCATTCATTTTTTCGTTCTTCCAGGGACACCATGATGCAGAAGTGACTTAGAAGTGACTCCTATGGCGGACTGCCTGTGGACTGACGTCCTTAGCGGTCCAATCACAGTGCTCTTTCGGTTTGGTGGGTGGGATGTTGCCGCCACTGAGTAAAACTAAGATGCCACTGAGTAAAACTAAGATGGCTACGGCTAGTCCGAAATGGATTTGGCATCAACTTTGGATTATTTAGACTTTGGCTTTTCTTTGAGTCAAGAGTAGATAGAAGTACTTAAGTCTTGTTTAGAAAAAGGATTTGAGTCTTTTTCAAAAGTGTATGGTGGAGCGCCCTGTTGAAGGACATCTGTGGCGGTAAGAACGTCACAGTGTTTGAAAGACGACCATAGATCCCGCCCCATGACCTAGAGCTGTAGATGGGTTGGGGCCAGACCATATATCCACATATATAGAATGGTTTCAAGGTTTCCAAATAAAATAAATCCTCAAAACGGTAATTAGCTGATGAAATACAGATGCATTCATTCATTAAGAAATCATACTTTGCTGTCACCAAAGTATGAAGCAAAATCAACCTGACCATAAACGGGTTTTAATCATGTTTGTCAAGAAATAAGTATTGTTGCACGGATAAAACCAAGACACCATGGATGCGTTTCTCAAGTACGGGTGCAAATATCTCCATGCACTAGTTGTGTAATTAGATTAAATAGGTCTGCTTTTAAATGAGTCAAAGTAACAAGGGGAAAAGGGAAAATAGAAGGAAAACAAACACAGACTCCTAAAAGCTGCGGGGTTCCTTTGAAAATGTAAACTTCTGCATGCTTGTTGGGAATTGGTCAGTTAAATAGCACAGAGGCATTCAATCTGTGATGATCACTGTAGAAAAGTGTTCTTTAACTGAGAATCTGAAATACAAATCTTGGGGCTTTCCTCCCCCCACATGTACACAACGGATCCTGTAAGAGGCTATAAGCGGCAGTAAACAACCACAGCGTCCCTGCTTTACACAACACGCTGCAGCTTCACTGGGCAAAGACGTCGAGATAAAATGCGATTGTGCTCACACAATGGGTTGCAATTGACAAGCCCTGACAAGCTCAAAAGACATTATTCTTAGCCGGCTGGGGGCACTGAACCAAATCGACTGCTCAGGGCTTTGTGTGAGAAAGAAGAAAATCTATGGCAAGATTGCAGCACATGTAGAGTGTGTAAGGTTTTATGTGCCACTGCTTGTGTTGCTGTATCTCCGTTATAGAGATATTGTGGAAAATCGCACAGACATTGCTCTGTGTGCATGCATAAAGCGGCGTTTGAGATTCTGAGTATATATTTTTCCTCCCAACATCTGAGCCTAAACAGAATCCCAGAGCGGAACGGCATTGATCAAAAGGAGGTCAGACAGGGCTATTGAACCACCTTCAAAGACATTCTGATTAGGTAGATGGTAACACTGCATCCATTCATCTTCCATGGCGGAACAAGGCCCACCTGAAGTATTGCAGTGTTAGTACACAACATTTGATGAAACAGCAGGGCACAAAGCAGCAAGCTGGAGAGGAAACTGGACTTTTTGGGTTATTCACAAGTTTGACTGTAGTTAACCTGCAGTAAACAAGTCAGCAGCACTGAAATCTTCAAAACTAAAATCCATCTATACTGAAACATAGTTTTGCAAAAGTAAATAATGCAATAAAAACGATAACATGATGCTTAGAGCTCTAAATTCAAATGAGATTATCACTTTACTGCTCTTCTAGAACATTAGCAACATGCTACAGGCTTGTTTTACTTTAATAGGTAGCAACTTTACCTCTGATCTAAAATGTAACACTTTCACAGGATTACATTTGGAAACAAAAAGTACAGAAATTTGTTAACCCTCCCACTGGAGCACCACTTCACCCCTGCCACGTGGACTTCAAGGGATAAACCATCAGTCCTGCTCGATGGTCAACTTTCCTCGCGGGGTCACCCATGAAGACAGTGGGAGGGTTAAACGTGTGGAACAGTTGTTTAATCAATGCATTTGTGGTGGTCTCAAGTAGGAACAAAATCCTCTTAAGTCGTAATCGGGGGTGGGAAAAACACTGGTGCACCATTTCCAGGAAGTAGCAGTGACCCACATCACAGCTGAGCTTCAAACAGCTGGTTTTGGACTCTTATTTCCTGATATTTGGACATCTTGCCCTGGATTGGATTACAGCAATGCAACTCTACCACTGACTTGCAACATGGATGTTTTATCTCCACAAATAACACAAGCCTGGTGGAGCTTCTGCCGTGTGGTGAAGTTGCTAATGCTAACAGTTAGCTTCCACTAGCCGAGACGTTCTCTGCTGTTTCCTGGATGCTAAACCAAAAACAGCCTTCCCCGTCTTGAGTGAAGATGGGTGAGTCCAAGAGTGCTGAGTGACAGTGTGAGGTATTGGGGCAAACAAAGCGTTTCAATCAAATCAATCAAATCAAAGAAACTTTATTAATACCAGAGGTAAATTAGTTTCAGTACACACAATTCAGAGATCAGACATACATGGGCAAGACACATGACAAGAATTGGTGACTGTGGTCATTCGCAACCCTGAGTCCCGCTACCTTAACAGAGATAAGAGGGTTACATGAGGATTGGTTAAGGTGTAGGGAAAAAAGGCACTTCAGAGCCACCCTCCTACCGGGAGGGCAGCTTTGCTCTGCAAAAAACCCCCACCTCAGACAGATTTGCAACAGACTTCAGACAACACAACATAAGTGTCCGCTAGGTGGGGTGGTGGGTTGGGACTATCCCCACTTCAGTTCCTGCAGCCACGATAAACAGCGCATGTCACCTCAGTGTGGATGGGGGAGGAGCATTGAGGGTTGGAGGGTTGCAGTGACCCTGGGACGTTTCAGCAGCCTTCCCGCAGTCCTGCCCAGGCTGGGAAAGGAGACAGAGTTGAGTTGCCATAGCGACAGCACATTCCACATATCTTCTGAGGGGGGAGTTTTCGTTGGAGCCTTGCAGGCTCAAGGGTGCCAGATTCCGATTAGAAATTGTTTTGAGGCCAGACAGATAATTTCCTCTCTGTCTTACAGTTTGTTGGTCCTCAACCTCTCAAAATCCCAATAATGGACATTAATCTATCCCAATCCGTGCCGACTCGTCCACTCTCTCCTTGATGGCATCCATCTTTTGTGCCAATGAATGAATCTCAGCCAAAGTTCAAAGCTTGCGATTCATCTCGACAATTATGTGAGTCTGAATTCACAGCAAGGTGCAATCCATCTCTGAGCTCCGGGATCAGGCCAATATTCGTTTGTTAGTTTGTTATTTGGAATTTGGTTTAGAGTTTAGCAACATACGTGGTAAGAGTGGCCCTTTCTTCTCTTTTCGTTGGACACCTGTTGGCTTTTAGTGATGTATGCTTTTTGGTGAGTACACTGGTGACGTTATCATGTCCTACTAGAACAAGTCGAGCAGTTTGACTCCCCAAAATCTTACCACCTCTCTAGCATCTTCACTGTACGACCTGCAGCAGTCCTTTACGACAACCAAAAATCACTTTGTGGCTCGGGCTTTAGTCCGTTATATCATAAGCAAGGCTAGCATTGTAAGTATTGCACTTCTGCCAGTTTTAGACATTTCCTTGCTTGAAAACTGCAGATTTTACTAAAAAATAAAGGTTCATCTCAGGGTTGGAGAGGATAAATCAGCAGTAGAATCAAATGTGTATGAGCAGGGACATATCAAAAACATGTAGCCGCATTGGCCCTCCTAATGCTACACCAATTCCAGTAGGGGAGGAGGGGATGGAGCTAGCCAAAAAAAAATCAAACATCTTTCTTGAAGGGGTAGAACTTGACATTGTTGAAGAATTCAAATATCTTGGGTTATCTTTGGACCCAACCTTAACTTTTAAAAATCACATTAAACAACAACAACAACAAAAAAAACCTGTCAATTTTAATGTACAAATTTTTAAACAAGTTAGACCTTTTTAGTCGCTCTATGCTGCAAAGTTATTTTTACATTCTATGATTTTGTCTCGCATGGAATACTGTACAACCTCCTGGTCATTTGCTGCTGGTGCAACACTCAAACTCATACAATCCCTTTTAAAAAAGCCATAAAAATCCTTGATGAAAAATCATTTAGTTTCCACCACTGCTTTATTTTAGATAAATACAGACTTCTTAATTTTAGTAACTTTGTTACCTTCAAGAATGCTTGCCAAGTTTTTAAGGTTTTACATGGACTTGCCCCTTTCCCCCTGACAGATTTTATTAAATCCCGGTCAATCAGTGGAATGTCGACCAGGGCTACAGATAGAGGAGACTGTGAGGTGCCTTACAGGCACACTGCTTTTGGCAAGACCACACTATCTGTTAAGGGGACTAAATATTGGAATAGTCTACCACTTAGTGTAAGAGACTCACAATCATACAGTTCCTTCAAATTCAAACTTAAACAATGGTTGAAGGAAAACCAAACCTGTATCCATCAGTAATTTGTCCTCACAATGGTGTGTTGTGTGTTTTTCTCTCTGTTTTTCCTAGTTTCCTAGTTTTAAATATAATACTTAACTTTCTTTTTCTGCTTTTATTACCTGCCTAGGGACTGCAGATGTAAATTAGCACTGGTGCTACAATCTGGCATATTTACTGATGCAATTTATAGTTGAAGTTCATTAATATGCACTGTCCCTATTAAATAAATAAAGAAATGAAATGACAATCAAATTTCTATATCACCTCCTCCTCTCCTTGATGACATCATGCCACGGACCCCAGCTCTAACTCTAGAGTACACCCAACCAGTGATTGATCTAAAACAGCCAGTAGTGTCTCCCTCCATCTGTCGGGTATACTGATGAATCCGATTCACAAACCTATTTTTAGCTCCACAACAAAAAGACAATCAAATTTTAAGATAGGAATTTTTTTACTGCTTCGAGAAAAAAAAATCTCCAGCTGAGCTCACAGCAAGGATCATTCCTATCCCTGGAAATCCATCCGAATGTGTTTGTCTAGTCCATGACAAGGAAATAAATTGAAATGTCAACAATTTTTAATACATGCAGCCCGTGTGCCAACATCACGACATGGTGTGTGGATCCTCCAGCCCGTGCCAAGTTCTTCTGGCCGACGAAACAGTGAACTGTGGGGCTTATTTTTTGATGCCTGATGAGATTGCAAGAGTGTTTTCTAAATTGGGAAACCTCCTCTGCGCTTTCAGTCTCAAATGGAAATAATGTTGCATTTACAGTCCACAAAGCCACCCCATAAATCCTATGCATTTATCAGTGTGACAAACACATTGAAACGAGACAAAATATAATTCATCTGAGGTTGCACAGACAACAAAGAGCTGAGTAATAAGTCTCAGGATAAGAATTCAAAGACATTACATAACAGTCTTGTTTACTTTATGTCTTGCCCATTTAAAACAATCAGATTTATGGCACCACTGTTTTCCCACTCCCCCCTTTCTGAAATCATGGGGACACATGCATCTGCAGCATTCTCACCTGTCTATTATTGCACACATGTCCAGGCTGACATTCTCAAACGCTCCCACGGTGCCCTTTTCCACCGCGTGCAGATCAGCAGGTTGGTCATCCACTAAGATCGCCTGCATGCAGCCTTGAAATGACCTCTTGGATGGAGGGAACGGCGTCTGCAGGAAGTAACCTGGAATCGACAGAAAAGTGCACAAAAAGCACAATATGACGAAACAACGTTGTGTACAGACATTCTTCATTCCTGCCAGAAAGGTGTTTGAAGGAACATAAACACACGAGTACATGGTTTCTTCTTTGAATGACAAAGTGAAATAGTGGGAAGAACACAGGGGATTATTGTGATCTACATCTTTGAACGTGTCAGGAGCAGGGGACCCGTTGTTGAGGTAAATCCATCATCTGTGAAAAACAACAACAGATAATTTTGGTTGTTTTGTTTACCACCACAAACCTTCATCATTCTTTTAGCTTTAGAGTGTTCACGAAGCCTGTTAGCATTAATGCATACGACTCCAAGAGGACACACACTTCTCACTATGCTGTATACACCACCTTTATACGATACAGGAGTCAATGGCCCATCCAGAAAGCCCTTTGGACCTTGACTGGATCAGGAACAAGGCTAGCTGTGTGCTTACTGTGTTTTATTTGTATGTGCAACATAAAACAATGTTTGACACTGAAAAGCCTGCAAATATGTGATAGCCGGTGTGAATTCTACATGTGCAAATTAATCATCTGCACTGAACTGAGTGAGAGTACAGGTGGAGACGAGAGCCCAGAATTCATCTTCCACCACAAGCACAAAGGGAAGTCATAAAACACCGGAGCTCAGTGACATCTCCATCATCGTGATGTTATGAACAGTCATAGTCTCCAGCCGACCCATCAGCCTCAAGGCCAGAGCAACGAGGCCTTATTTTAGGGGCCATATGCACTCTCTGTGTGTGTGTGTGTGTGTGTGTGTGTGTGTGTGTGTATGCAGACATGATGAATGTGTACGAGGCTGGTTGACACAAAGCTAATAAAACAGTGCAACAGTAAAGTGCTTGCGGTATTCATCCCGTCAATCACATCTTCCAAATTTTCATTTGGTCCCTAAAAAAGTCTCTCCTGTTTGCCTTGCCATCTGTCTCTTCTCCTGCCACACCTGGCTGCTGTCTCTTTTTCCAAAAGAAAGGAAACCAACAGTTAGAGAAAAGGAAGAAAAAGAGAGAGAGAGAGAGAGAGAGAGAGATGGAGGGGGAAGATGTGACCAGTGTAAACTACAGCTGGCTGGCAGCATTTTGCATCCTGCAGAAATCTTATGAATACAAAGAACGTGATCCTGAAAATTTGGCACAACGAGAAGAGCAATGCATGGACCCATGGGTGGATTTACATTGTTACAGGCCATGGCAGTAAACAGGGAGAGGCTTGTTGATCTGCTTGTTTATCCAAGCGAATACCTGAATGTTTCCCCCCTTTTATATTTTTTGCAACATTTCTAACTAAATTTTCACATCAATCCAAACAGACATAAAAAGCAATACAATATATTTCACAACTGAGCATGTTGATTTAGAAACTAATAATCCCATTGTTCAAAAGAGGTATAAACTTTTACAGTATGTGTCATGATTGGTCAAATTACTTTTATATGCCAACGACTGAGAAACATCATTTAGTTCTTTATTAAAGCAGCATTCAGATTTTTCCCTATTTTCAGGAATTTTGTATGATTTTTTTTTAAATCTGTAAAGATGATAATCTGACCATGTACTGTGATATAAAGTAAGCAACAAGTAATTTTTTTTGCTAAGCTCACCCCATCCCATAGAACCCCATGCAACTTGAATTGACCCCCACTCTTTATAAGCAATTAGCGATGTCAATCACAGAGCATGAATGCACGTTTGTGACTAATGCAGGGTTGGAGACATTTCTTATGGACAAGGCGTTGCTTTCAGTCATAACAGTTTACATAGGGGGAGAGGGTTATGGTGCAATACATCTTTCCACCTTTAGATGGTGCCCTCTGAGAAAACCCAGTTTACTGCTTTAAAGACTGACATACACTTCTGGTTGATCGGTTCAACACAGAAACGCCTCTGGTAAAATGTCATTTCCTAGCCCAGAAACATCAGTAATCCAAATACTTCTAATTCGTTGTTACATGAACCCAAATAATGCTACTACCCCCACCTTATTTGAAAGATAAATACATTTGAATGTTTCACCACTCTTTATATTTACTTTTTATCAGTCATTATTCACCACGATGGATACAAGAGAGAACTACATGCATTTGCATCAGCCTCATACAGTAATTGGTACTTTGAAGCTGCTAAACATTGGGACTGAAGGAAGGATGGTGCAAAGGCTCAGGAGAAGCAGGTTGACCAGAGATCGGAGATTGTGAGATCAATCCCATTCTGCTGCTGTGTCCTCAGGTAAGATACATCACCCTACTTGTCGATGTTGGTGGCGGTCAGAGGGGCCTCTGTCAGAATGCCTCAGGGGGCCATCATCGGCAGTGTGAACGTGTGTGTGTGAATTACGGAAAGCACTTTGAGTGCCTTGAAAAGTGCTATGAATAAACACCTGCGCATATTTTGGTAAATGCATTAACAGCTAAAATAACTGCTAAAATGGGCATAACATTATTTTGTTGTGGGTTATATGCACAAAGCAGAACTTGCTTCTGCATTCAAATCAACAACAATCCCTCATAGTCCTTCTGGCGCTCTATCACAGCCTCCCTGTTGTGCTCAGAGAGCTTCTCTTACAACACCAAAACTACATTTCCCTTGGCAGAACTCAGGCCGCAATGAATTCAGATTAACGCTTTCAAAGGAGGCAAAAAGGAAATGTGTGAAAATACTCTGATTTGAATCACAACAACCCTTTTTAGAATGAATTTCTATAGATATTTTTAGAAGAGACAAAGGACAGTTCCTAAAAACAACAGGATTCTGAAATTTCACACATTTTATTGTCCAACTGCTACAAAATGCTTCGTACTTTTTTGTCGTCGTCATCGTCATCGTCTTCCTCCGCTTATCCGTGTCAGGGTCGCGGGGGCAGCATCCCAACTAGGGAGCTCCAGACCGTCCTCTCCCCGGCCACCTCCACCAGCTCTTCCGGCAGGATCCCAAGGCGTTCCCGGACCAGATTGGAGATGTAACCTCTCCAACGTGTCCTGGGTCAACCCGGGGGCCTCCTGCCGGCAGGACATGCCCGAAACACCTCCCCAGGGAGGCGTCCAGGAGACATCCTGACCAGATGCCCAAACCACCTCAACTGACTCCTTTCGATCCGGAGGAGCAGTGGTTCTACTCCGAGTCCCTCCCGACTGTCCGAGCTCCTCACCCTATCACTAAAGCTTGGTTTATGCTTGACGCATTCACTTTCCGCTTGGTGATGCGGCTTGCGGCTGGAACACGCTTCACAACTCGCAGCGTTTATGGATCATGCGGCTTGTCTCTGCAGTGAGCCAATACTCTCCCAAACTGAACGGGGCAGCATGGAGCTCTACGGCATGCATCCATCACTACACCATAGTAGAAGTAGAAATTACTGTTTACAACATGGCATTCCAGCATTTTTAACAGTGTCCTCTTCTTTTCCGACAGTGCGAGCTATTTCTCTCCAAGAATTATTAACAACATATTGATCACGGTGATCTTTGAGAGCTGAATCATACAAATGTCTGTATTTACGAACCTCTGCCATACTAGTTCTTGCTGGTCTACCATGTTTTTCTGCGTCCGACCGTCCGTGTGGTTAGAAAATTTCCGAGGTGCGCTTTGCGGAAATTTTGGGCCATGCAGAGGTGCGGTGGAGGGGCGTGGTTGTTAAAATGACGCAAAATGACACCACTTTTCCGCGCGGAGCCGTGCGGACCTCGCGGACGCGTCAAGCATAAACCAACCTTAAGGCTGAGCCCAGCCACCCTACGGAGGAAACTCATTTCGGCCGCTTGTATCCGCGATCTTGTTCTTTCGGTCATTACCCAAAGCTCATGACCATTGTTGAGGATTGGGACGTAGATCGACCGGTAAATCGAGAGCCTGGCTTTCTGGCTCAGCTCCCTCTTCACCACGACAGATTGGCACAGCGTCCGCATCACTGCAGACGGCGAATCAATCTGCCTATCGGCCTCCCGATCCCTCCTACCCTCACTCGTGAACAAGACCCCAAGATACTTAAACTTCTCCACTTGAGGTAGGACCTCTCCCCCGACCCGGAGTTGGCAAGCCACCCTTTTCCGGTCAAGAACCATGGTCTCAGATTTGGAGGTGCTGATCCTCATCCCAGCCGCTTCACACTCGGCCGCAAACCTACCCAGCAAGAGCTGAAGGTCAGAGCTGGATGAAGCTAGGAGGACCACATCATCCGCAAAAAGCAGAGACGAGATTCTCCTGCCACCAAACTCAACACACTACACACCACGGCTGCGCCTAGAAATTCTGTCCATAAAGGTAATGAAATGAACCGGTGACAAAGGGCAGCCCTGGTGGAGTCCAACTGTCAGGTATATGCACCTATGACACCATATAACACAACACAACACAACACAACACAGGAAAGAGACACAAAGGTCAGAATTCTGTTTAAGCTCGAGGAGAATGGAATAAAGTCACACCAACCCAGCCTCCACTGGACTGATGCTTCCCTAAACCATTCTGCCTTCTGAAATCCGAGCACCCATATTTATTACAATCGGGAGTTCCCTAGTTACATGCCTGAGAGCTGATTCTGAAGGGAGGGGGGAAAGCACAGCTCTCAGTCCTGCAAAGTTTAAAACAAAGAGCATTCATAATTACACAAAGAACTTTCAGTGTCTTATCACACAATGAGTCAGCAATTGATAGGACAGCGGATCTTCTCAGGTCGTCCTTGGGCCACATTAAGCCAGGTTTTAACACTCTTAAAACTCATGAGGGAATTTTACAATACAGCAACACAAATGATAAAATCATTGAGCATTAAATATGGGAAATCAAACAATCTTTAATTGTAATAAAGGCATAAATGAAACAATCTTTAATTGTAATAAAGGCATAAAACATGATAATTAAAAACATGAACAATAGTTCTGACACCAACCCTCACCGGGAACAGGTCCGACTTACTACCGGCTATGCGGACCAAACTCACGCTCCTCTGGTAAAGGGACTGAATGGCCCTTAACAGAAAGCCACCCACCCCATACTCCTGGAGCGTCCCCCACAGGGTGCCCCTGGTCATAAGGCTTCTCCAAATCCACAAAAACATGTGGATTGGTTGAGCAAACTCCCATGTTCCCTCCATCACCCTTGCAAGGGTATAGAGCTGGTCCACAGTTCCACAGCCAGGACGAAAACCACATTGCTCCTCCTCAATGTGAGATTCAACTATCGATCAGACCCTCCTTTCCAGTACCTTGGAGTAGACCTTTATAGGGAGGCTGAGGAGTGTGATCCACCTATAGGTAGAACACACCCTCCGGTCACCCTTCTTAAAGATGGGGACCACCACCCCGGTCTGTCACTCCACTGGAACTGCCCCCGATGACCATGCAATGTTGCAGAGACGTGTCAACCATGACAACCCTACAACATCCATAGCCTTGAGATACCCAGGACAAATCTCGTCCGCCCCCGGGGCTCCGCCCCCGGGGCTCCACTGCTGCGTAGTTGTGTGACTACCTCTGCAACTTCTGCCACCGAGATTGGACAGTCCATCCCCAGGTCTCCCGGCTCTGGTTCCTCCTCGGAATGCGCAAAGGTGGGATTGAGGAGCTCCTCAAAGTATTCCTTCCACTATCCGACTATAGCCCCAGTTGACGTCAGCAGCTTCCCACCCCCACTGTAAACAGTGTGAGCGAGTTGCTGCCTTCCTCTCCAGAGGTGCCCGACAGTTTGCCAGAACCTCTTTGGAGCCGATCAATAGTCTTTCTCCATGGCCTCACCAAACTCTTCCCATGCCCGAGATTTTGCCTCGGCAACTGCCACTGCTGCACCCCGCTTGGCTATCCGGTACCTGTCTGCTGCCTCCGGAGACCCACAGACCAGCCACGCCCTGTAGGCCTCCTTTTCAGCCTGACGGCTCCCCGAACCTCTGGTGACCACCAGCGGATGCGGGGGTTTCCACCACAACTGGCACTGGCCACCTTGCGACCACAGCTAGCAACAGCCGCCTCAACAATCGCAGAGTGGAACAAGGCCCACTCGGAGTCAATGTCCCCCACTGCTCTCGGGACGCGGTCAAAGCTCTGCCGGAGGTGGGAGTTGAAGACCATCTTGACAGGTTCTTCTACCAGGCGTTCCCAGCAGACCCTCACTATCCGTTTGGGTCTACCAGGTCTACGCAGCATCTTCCCCTGCCATCTGATCCAACTCACCACCAGGTGGTGATCAGTTGACAGCTCCGCTCCTCTCTTCACTCGGGTGTCCAAAACATACGGTCACAGGTCAGATGATACGACTACAAAGTCTATCATCGACCTGCGACCTAGGCTGCCCTGGTACCAAGTGTACCAATGGGCATACTAATATTCAAACATGGTGTTCGTTATGGCCAAACTGCGGCTTGCACAGAAGTCCAATAACGAAACACCACTTGAGTTCAGATCAGGCGGGCCGTTCCTCCCAATCACACCCCTCCAGGTCAAGCTGTCATTGCCCACGTGAGCATTGAAGTCCCCCAGAAGAATAATAGAGTCCCCTGATGGAGCACTATCTAGCACTCGTCCCAGGGACTCCAAAAAGGGTGGGTACTCTCAACTGACATTTGGCACATAAGCTCAAACAACAGTCAGGACCCGTTCCCCGACCCGAAGGCGCAGGGAAGCTACCCTCTCATCCCTCAGGGTAAACCCCAACACACAGAGAGTCTTGGGGCTAACAAAACGCCAACCCCAGCCCTCCGCCTCTCACCCCGAGCAACTCCAGCAAAGGAGACTGTCCACCCCCTCTCAAGGACTTGGGTTCCAGAGCCAATGCTATGTGTAGAGTTGAGTCCGACTATATCTAGCCGGTACCGCTTAACCTCTGCCACAAGCTCCTGCTCCTTCCCCGCCAGCGAGGTGACGTTCCATGTCCCAAAAACCAGTTTCCTTGTCCGGGGATCGGACCGCCAAGGCTCTCGCCTCAGTCTGCCACCCAATCCACACTGCACCGGACCCCTCATGTTCATCCTGCGGGTGGTGGGTCCACAGGTGGATGAGCCCATGTATCCGGTATGGGCTGGGCCCGGCTGGGCCCCATGGGCGAAAGTCCGGCCACCAGGCGCTTGCTCACGGGCCCCAACCCCAGGCCTGGCTCCAGGGTGAGACCCCGGTAACCCTCCGGGCCGGGTACTCCGACTCTTTGAATTTACATCCATGAAAGATCCTATGAACCGTTCTTTGTCTCACCCTTCACCTAAGACCAATTTGTCATGGGAGACCCTACCAGGGGCACAAAGTGCCCCAGACAACATAGCTCCTAGGATCATCAGGGCACTCAAAACTCCTCCACCACGACAAGGTGACGGTTCGCACTTTTTCACTGAACAGTAAAAAGTCTCAAGATGAAAAGAGTTTTATACAGACACATTGAAAATAAAATCCAATGTATTCATTTTACATCAGCTATTTTATGCCATTTTAAACAAGACATTTAGAAAATATTTAGAGTGGATAGGGATGTTTTTATTTGCATATTGAATCAGAAATGCTCACCGTGTGTACAAATCAACGGATATTAATCAAACCGAAATCAACAAAAAAGGGAAAATGCTGAATAAAATAATTTATAAATAAAATAAGTTCAAAATCAGCTAAGTAAACAATTCTAAAGTTCATAAATTCTAAGGAAAAAAACAGTGGGAAAAGAAATGAACAAAAAAAATAAAATTAAGTGCACTATTTATATATCATTTTTTTGAATTTGGGTATTTTCAGTCCTTCAATTCTTGAGATATTTAATTTGTGGATGTTATGCGAATTTTCTTACTAATTTCTCCGAGCATAACTTCAGGAGTAAGAAACTACTTGCCGTAAAATAAGCTTTGGATTCAAGAGGCTGCTCCTAAAAATGCTCAAAGGAGAGTGAAGCAGAGAGGATGGGGCAGCAAGCCAAAGCGTTGGAGTAACTTTGATTAATCGGGAACAAATAAGGCAACAACATATGATAAATATGTGGTGATGTTGTCTGAGAAAAAAATCTGAATTTATGCTTTAAGTTAAAGAGACAATGTGTAATTTTTACCATTCGTTTCTGGAAATATCCATCAAAATGTTGTTGAAAATGAATTAAATGATGCCCAGTTGTTGAAAAATATTGGCGGCTTTGTAACATATAACCATCTAATCTGGTCTAAAATACGTGGGATCAGGTCTAAGCCATATTAGATGCCATGTTTTCTTCTACGGGTGCCCATGGGGACAAAATGCATTTACTGATTTGTAACAAACAATTCCAAAACTTTCATCATTCTTAAATGTAGCCGTTTTACACATTTACCTCTTCATTTGTTGCCAGTGATGAAAGGGAGTCTGATGTGCTTGTTATTTTGCAAAGGTTTGCACTCCCCAGGGCTTTTTGACTCTAATGGGCATCCCTTGGTGAGGTCTTACTCCAACAAAACATGCTGCTTGCTTGCAATGATTTAAGTTTCTGCTGAACCTTATTGCCAGGAAAAATACACACCGTCACTTTAAGGTGAGTATAAGAGCATAAACGTCATAAATAAAACACGAGAAGGCCAGTCACATAATTATTTTGGAAAAATGTATTTCCATTGCAGAGACACTACTTCTACCTTTATATTAATAATTTCTTCAGGTCAACCATCGGCATACATATATATGGACAATGGGTTTCCATAGACTCCAATAATACATTTTTGAGTTAAAATGGGAGGTGGCCACCACCGCTATTTTGACCGTGTCACAGGTTCCGTCAAGCCCAGACAACTCCACAAACGGGAAGAGAGGTGGAGCTGAGGGTGGGGCTGTAAGGCTGGGATCAAATGACGACACCCGGTTGAACTGAAGCTAACGTAGCTACAAACTAACCTGAAGCTAACCCAAAGCTAACGCAGAGGTGGGAGCTAAGCTAATGGAGGTAGCTACTTAGCTAGAACCAGAGCTAACTCTGTGGAACACCAGCGACCTGAAGCTCACACAAAGTTTGCGTGGAGGTTTGCAGCGTTTTTTCATGAAAACGATATTTCTGTGACTAAGAAAGTATTAAATCGGTAATTTTTTAAGTTATTTCCTTTATTTTTTTTAGTAAGTTTATGTTATTTCCTTAATGAAAATATATATTTGCTTTGAGCAAGTTTTCAATATTTTTAACGTACCTTATTTTCTGGACTATAAGTCACTCCGGAGCATAAGTCGCACCAGCCATAAAATGTATAATGAAGAAGAAAAAACATATATAAGTTGCACTGACTGGACTATAGAGCTCCGGGAGTTACAGCTTATCTGTGCAATAACATATCAAAATGATTTTAGTTTTAAGATAGTTTTTGTTTTTCTTCAATGTAACATCAATGTATCAAGAAATATGTCATCAAATATAAACCAGAAAACTGAGAAGGTTGCATATGCATTTTGTATGTTGTAACTTTTACTCTGAACTTTATCAAGTGCTCACTTTGTTCTCTTAGTTCTACAGTAAATACATAAATGTTAGAATATCACCTTAGGTCCTGTTCATGCAGACTCTTTGAACCTTCTAGTTTTTTTTCTATTTAGAACTTTTAGATTATCTGACTTAATGCTCTTTTGTCACATCTCATGTGCTTTCTCAGAAAGTATTCATCACCATGGTGCAACACAAAGCTTATAAAACACATGATATCAAACTGTAAAGGTCAAAAAAACACTTTGTTTTAGACCTTTTCTCAGGCAGGGAATGTATATGTTCCTGCATCTGAGGAGCAGTAGAGCTACACATTCACTTCTAATATAGTGCCATTCAGCCATGCTTTATAAACATTTAGAGGGAATAATTACAACAAAGAACATGCACTCATGATGCCGATTCCCATTTTCTTTTTTTCTTTTTCTAACTGATTGAAAAAAGAAAGAATGGCAGATAAAAATCTTATTTGTCTTATGTAACCACCTGACCTTCAGCTCTTGCTGGGTAGGTTCGCGGCCGAATGTGAAGCGGCTGGGATGAGGATCAGCACCTCCAAATCTGAGACCATGGTTCTCGACCGGAAAAGGGTGGCTTGCCACCTCCGGGTCGGGGGAGAGGTCCTACCTCAAGTGGAGGAGTTTAAGTATCTCGGGGTCTTGTTCACGAGTGAGGGTAGGAGGGATCGGGAGATCGACAGGCGGATTGGTTCGGCGTCTGCAGTGATGCGGATGCTGAGCCGATCTGTCGTGGTGAAGAGGGAGCTGAGCCAGAAAGCCAGGCTCTCGATTTACCGGTCGATCTACGTCCCAATCCTCACCTATGGTCATGAGCTTTGGGTAATGACCGAAAGAACGAGATCGCGGATACAAGCGGCCGAAATGAGTTTCCTCCGTAGGGTGGCCGGGCTCAGCCTTAGAGATAGGGTGAGGAGCTCGGACATTCGGGAGGGACTCGGAGTAGAACCGCTGCTCCTCCGGATCGAAAGGAGCCAGTTGAGGTGGTTTGGGCATCTGGTCAGGATGCCTCCTGGACGCCTCCCTGGGGAGGTGTTTCGGGCATGTCCTGCCGGCAGAAGGCCCCCGGGTCGACCCAGGACACGTTGGAGAAGTTACATCTCCAATCTGGTCCGGGAACGCCTTGGGGTCCTGCCGGAGGAGCTGGTGGACAAGGCCGGGGAGAGGACGGCCTGGAGCTCCCTAGTTGGGATGCTGCCCCCGCGACCCGGACCCGGATAAGCGGAGGAAGACGAGACGAGACGAGACGTAACCACCTGTCCCAGGAGCTGGTACCTAACTCCAGTTCATCACAGGGACACATGAAGTAACCGGCATGACAGGCATCCATTCACACACACCTAGTGACAGTTTAGCAATGCCTGTTAACCAAACTTGTATGTTTTTGGCTTATAGGAGGAACTTGGCGTATGGAGGAAATGGACCCATGCATGTGGAGAATGTACAAGCTCTACACAAAAAGACTGCAGCTAGGTGCAATGCAAAAGTGCCACCATGCAGCTGACAAACCTAAATTACTGGGAAAATAAAACATTTTCATGCCGTCCTACTAAGTCATTGGGGCTTGTTTTCTTAACTATTTTATAAGCGTTCCCACCATAATATTAGATGACAAAACTGAGTATAAGAAACCAGGGAAAGCCATAAAACCTGGAAATAAGTTTTTCATGAATGTTTGTAAGATTTACTGAGTCTTGCAAATTTGCAACAGTTTATAAATTATGAATGTCGCCTGTGGGGGTGTCTAGTTTTGCAGTAAATGCAAGGAAATGGTATCCTGGCAAGCCCCCTATATATGTAATTAGTCTGGCCACAGCTGATAGATTGAGCTCAGTCGTTGGATAGAATCTACAGTTGTCTTCCAAACTCTCTGCACACATTACTGAACAGCGCTAGGACCACTCAGAGCCATGAACAACACGACATATTCATCACTACATAAATCAGTTAATAGGGCAGTCTACCATACACTGAAGAAGAAGAAGCAAATACGCCCTCTTTTGAAATGAATGACTCAAGTACCTCTGTCTGCTCATGTCTCTAAGAAAAGCTCAAGTTTAAATCATCCAAACTTTATGTCAAAGTTATTTCAAACAAGTGGCGTTCCTGAGCTGCCACCATCTTTGTAGTTTTTCCTCATAACAGCTCTAGTGCAGAGCCTGCCCAATGTCTCTTTACAAACACTGAGCACTGTGAATGGCTAGACACAAAACTGTTCGGCCCAGTGGTAGACCTGCTGAGGCTACAATGGAGCATGGATAGACTGACCTGCAGAGCAAAACCTTTTGCTACTGCTACAGTTTGTCTAGATTTCTAGGTTAAATAAATGGCTGGTTTTAGGAACAAAGACATAATCAGTTTGCTATTTATTGAAGCATCCACCCACCCCTTTGTTTTTTTATATCAGCATCTTCTCAGTCAGAGTTGCTGGGAGTTGGTGCCTATTTCTAGAGTTTACCTAGACTTTAACCTGGACAGGTGGGTGGTGCTTCAAAGAGTCAGGAAAAAGACACAAAACCAGCTTAAACTATCTCCTGTGATCCTTACCAACTGTCGGGTGATAATTTAAAGGCACACTTGGGAGTTTTGCTTGCTTTTAGCACCCCTTAGTGTCCATTGCTTTTTCTTTGTGGTTAAATAGAAAATGAAACTTATCTCGCTGTGCATTTGTCTTTTTAACATCTTAATTCAACTGCTTAAATGTCTCCTCCGCCTTTATTAGTTTGTTTTTACATGAGCAGTTCCACTTTACTAAGTCCAAAATGGAGCGCTAGGTAACTCTGAAGTTGCAAGTGTGGTATTCTGGCCACAGAGGGCGGTAGGGGTCTGAATCACTTTTCTTCAACCCCGTGTAAAGGGTCATTTTAGCACATACTGGCTCAAGAAAATTATTTAAAATTGTGAAAAAGTTGCAAAGTATCCCTTTAACTCTGTTCTCAGGCAATAAGTAGTTTTAAAAATAGGCAAAAGATATATATATATATATATATATATATATATATATATATATATATAGATAGATATCTATCTATCTATCTATCTATCTATCATCTATCTATCTATCTATCTATCTATCTATCTATCTATCTATCTATCTATCTATCTATCTATATCTATATCTATCTATATCTATCTATCTATCTATCTATCTATCTATCTATATATATATATATATATATATATATATATATATATATATATATATATACATACATATATACACACACATCTTTACTAGAGGAGCAAAACCTTGACAAATCTGCCTCACAAGTTTTCTTTCATTCTACGATTTATTCCATGGTCTATCATCAACAACTATTTCCAGTAAAGAGACAGATGGCTACCAGCATGACTGAATCTACATAATTTACTCAGAGCAATTATCTCAGGTCTTGTCATGTGTATAAAAGAACATGGTCTATTCATGACACTGCAACGTCAGTGCTAATTGTGGCACACTGAAAGAACCATCTCACAGAAAGTGCTGATGAAATGCCGTTTGGGGGCTGCAGGACAGCTTAATTTGCGGTGCCTCTTTGACTCATCAAGTTGGGTGATCAGAGAGAATAAATGAGGGCAAGCCGAAGGCTAAACTATCTTTTATACACTCATGTTTTTCGTCCTTTTGTTCTAAAATGTTAATTAGCCTCAGATAAGTGTTTCTAATACTCCCAATATGCTCTTTCAAGGTGCATGTGAGTGTGTGTGTTTCATGACATTCATGACACATTTAGTTCAGAACAGCGGTGTCCAACCCTCGTCCTCTAGAGCCACTATCCAGCATGTTTTAGTTGTTTTCTTTCTCCAAAACAACCTGATTCAATGGTTGATTTGCCTGTTCAGCATGTTATCAAGCCCAGCGGAAGCCTGTTAATCACCCACTGATTAAAATCAGGTGTTAAGAAGCAGAGAAACCTTTAAATTATGCAAGATGGTTGCCCTCGAAAACCAGGATTCGACACCATTGACTTAACAGGAACAAATACTTAAACGAACCCACATAAGAACAGGTTTAGACAGATCGAGGACAGATTTATTAAGTTATGTTAACAAGGCTTAAGTTACTAAAAATACAGAAGCCATTAAACTTGCACAATGCTGGCAATCAGTAGAGTGAAATTTATACACAAAATTGTAAAGAAATAAAGAAAATTTAAAGCCATTCAATGGAATCTAGTCTCACCTACACACATTCCACTGTTCTTTACATAGATTTAAATGGTCATCTGCTGTGGACATTAGTAACCCCAAAATTCCACTATCTCCGCTCGGCTCCGGCACAAACTCCGCAGCAAAAACGGTCCCGTTGTAGTCAATCAGAGCTGTTCCACTACTGCGGACGTGCGGCGCAGTGCGCCGCCCTCCGTTCCGCCATCCGGCAAAAATAGGATCGATTCTATTTTTGCCGAACGCCGGAGCACCTCCGCAGTCAATGGACAGAAATCACAACCACCCAACAGGAAAGGGAGCAAACACAACTTCCATTATTTCACAATAAATCGATAAATAAAAAGCGTTTTTTGTTTCATATGCACAGGTTTAACAACTTTTAATAACTATCAATGGCGGTTGAACTTTAAATGCACAAAAATAAGCCATAAATACAGTTTCCACTATCAAAGTAGTCACCCTTTGTTGATCCAAACACTGCTGATCTCTCAACACAAATAGGCAGATTAAACAGTTCATTTCGATGCTTCTCCCACACAACGGGTGTTTGGATTTAACTTCCGCATTTATTGCTCGGACAGTATCGCAAGATCTCGAAAATCCCACGCATGCCTATTTCACACCTCAGGTCTCTGCACCGGAGCAGAGCCATTGTAGAGCGAGTATAGTATAATTTGAGTTCGGAAGCGAGCGGCAGCGGAGCGGAGTGGAATTTTGGGGTAAGAGTCACCATCTGTAACACTTCCAGCTCATATTGACAGGAAGAATGTTTCCCACTCTGGTGTGTTCCCCCTTACAGGGTGCCAAAGTTGAGTGAAAGGACAACCCGGCGCGGCTACACTGGCCCGGCCCAAAGCTGAACCCGGCGCGGTTCCACCGGTCCGGCCTGGCCCAACGCCGAACCTGGCACAGCTACACCAGCCCGGCCCAATTCCGAACCCGTCGTGGCTACACCAGCCCGGCCCAATACCAAACCCGGCGCGGTTTCAACTACCTGGCCCAACGCCGAACCCGGCGCGGTTCCACCGGCCCAACGCTGAACCCGGCGAAGTTCCACCAGAGCTACTAAAGGCTCTACTGTGCCTGGAAACAGCGTTGTCGTCAGGTGGATTCTACGGTCGGTGACGAGTAGATACAACGATCGGAGAAGGGCCTGGAAACAACAGTGGAGGCGTGTGGATCGGCCGGCTCGTGAACACGAAGCAGCACAGTAGCAACTATAAGTAAAAATGCCACCTAAAAACAAAGAAGAAATAGAGGAGATAAAGAAAGCATTAGACTTCATGTCAGAAGAGCTATCTACAGTTGCTAAGCAGCAAAAGATGATCGTGGATCTCGTAGGAGAAATTAAAGAGCTTAAACATCTAAATGAGGAGAAAGACAGGAGGATTATAAGTCTGGAAGGCCGTATAACAGAACTCGAGCAGTACACCCGCATGAATGATGTCATCATCAGCGGATTGGAGATCAAGCCCTGGTTTTACGCCAGCGCAGTTACACAGCAGGAAGGCGAGGTGCACACTGACATGGACATGAACTCTCTGGAGAACCAGGTGATGACCTTCCTTACTAATAAAGGAATAGCTATATCTAACACAGACATTGAAGCTTGCCATCCATTGCCCCGTAATAAGCCATGGATGACAAAGGGGCTACAAAATGCCTGTAAAAAGAAGAATACACTATAAAAACTATTCATGAAAACAAGAACAAAAGAGGAAGAAAACAGATACAAATCATATAAAAACAAACAAACAACTATAATTAGAACTAGTGAAAAGGAATATTATGACAGATTACTACAACTGAACAAAAATAATACCCAAGGAACATGAAAAATATAAAAAAATATTATTAATAATGATAGCAAGTGACAAGTGAAAATGGAATTCCTATAAATGAACATGGAGAAATTGCTAACGCCCTAAAGGATTATTTTGTAAATATCGGGACCAATCTAGCTAATGAGATAGGAAAACCCATGGGTGAAACTGATGTCACTAAACACATAACTGCTAATATAAATACCATGTTTATTAAGGACACTGAGGAAAAAGAAGTCATTTCCACAGTAAAAAAAAAAGTAAAGACAACAGATCAAAAGACTCTGAGGGTTTTGGCATGTCGTTAATAAAAGTATAATAGAATGTATTGCAAAACCGTTTGCATTCATTTGTAATCAATCATTTAAAACAGGTATTTTCCCCAGTAAAATGAAAGTTGTGAAAGTTATACCAATATTTAAATCAGGTGATAAAAAACAGTCATCCAACTACAGGCCAATCTCTCTATTGTCTCAGTTCTCCAAAATAACAGAGAAAATATTGTATTTGTGAGCAGATTGGATGATTTCAATTAAAAAAATAATTTACTAAGTGAGCATCAGTATGGATTCAGAACAAAAAGATCAACGGCAAGGGCAACAATTAGCATGGTAGAGGAAATAACTAAAGTGATTGATTATAAAAATAATACAATAGGAATTTATTTAAATGTTGAGAAAGCCTTTGATACAATAGATCACAATATCCTGATAACCAAATTATATAAATATGGCGTAAGAGGAACAGCATATAACTGGTTAAAAAGCTACTTAACAGGAAGAAAACAATTCACAGAAATCCAAAATGTAAAATCACCAACAAAACAAGTGTACTGTGGGGTACCTCAAGGTTCAGTGTTAGGACCCAAGTTATTCACACTTAACATAAATGACATCAATAAAGTAACCAATCAATTGAACTACATTCTCTTTGCAGATGATACCAATATGTATATCCCAGGGAAAGACATAGAACAACTATTGAATATGGTTGGAAGTGAGCTAAAAATACTAAAGACCTGGTTTGACAGTAACAAATTAACATTAAATCTAAGTAAAACTAAATACATTATATTTGGAAAACAAAAACAAAACAATCTTCCTAAATTAATAATAAATGGGGTAGAAATAGAAAGAGTAAGTGAAATTAAATTCTTGGGTGTCACATTACACCAAAGGCTGAGCTGGAAGCCGCACATAGAAAATGTTAAAACTAAGATGTCTACAATTATTGCAGTCTTAAATAAATCTAAACATATTCTAAATGGAAAATCATTATTACTCTTATACCAATCATTAGTTCTTCCTCATATGAAGTACTGTCTGGAGTTCTGAGGAAACACAAATCTCACATAAAACCCATAGTTTTACTACAGAAAAGAGCAATAAGAGTAATTATCAACTCTGATTACCATGCACCAACCTGTCACCCTGTTTATAAAACTACAAATACTTAAATTTACAGACCTGGTCAAACTACGAACAGCACAAGTACTCTATAAAGTACAAAATAAAATATTTCCAGATTGAATTTAGAAGCTCTTCCAGGTCAAAGAAACTCAGTGTGAACTAAGGGGAGAAGGACAATTTGTCAGAGAAAGTAAGAACAAATGTTAGAAGTCGGAGTTGCACAACAGTAGGAGTCAAATTATGGAATAACTTGGACACTGGAATCAGGGCATGTAACACTGTTAAATCATTTAAAAAAATGTACGTTAAGAAGATGATGTCAATGTCATACTACCATAATGACCATATGTGAGCTAGTGTATCTGATAGATGTGAATGAAAATGTAATGTCATTGCACAAGTTATAGTATTTAAATCTCTGTTTTGATCATTATACATTGACTTATTAAGATTACTGGGAGTTTTGTATAGTTCTGTCTTTAGTTCTGGGTATTTTTCCTCTTGCTGAATTATGGTTGTTGTTGCTCAATAAATGTCAGTTATTATTATCATATTTATAATTTTTATCTCACTCATTTTTATTATTACATTACTTTAATCTTATTATTGTCATTTCTTTTCTTTTTCTTTTTTTTTGGAGAAGTAACGTGATGACTCTGGTGATTCCTCAGTTCTTGAGAAAGCTTCAGACCGGCCATCTGAAGCAAAACCCTCTTTAACCATCAAAGCTTTTGACACGTCTTCAAAACCTTTTTGCACCTGCAAAGCTGATAAAGCAAACAGTTCCTGCAGAACGAGTTGATATTGTTCCGACTCCTTTAAGAGTCCCAGACGCGCGGTTCCATCCATCTGTCGTGACCCGAGACATCTCTGGACTAAAGAGTCAGTGTCATGGTATTCTACAGCCCTTCGGTGCCAGAGGTCAGCCGACCTCTCTGACCTTCGGATCCACCAAGAGGGTCTCCGAAAACGGGTGAAGTAGACACAGAGATAGCATCTGATGTGCGTTTGATAATAATGAACTTCATAGCTAGTATCACAGCTTATTGGTCAAAAGTAGAGGTAATATATACATATAGCTCTGAAAGCACTCAATTTACCGAACCCTACACATCGCTACAGGCAGAACTGTCTGTGGTGGGCCACCCCAAAGTTTTCTCTGGCCCCATCTGACCACCCCTGAGAAAATTATCTGGTGGAACCACAGTCAGGGCACAGCTTGTTTATGTTTTTACAACAGTGGCAGAATGTGACGAATCAAAACAACAAAGATGGCGGTGGCTCAAGAACGGTGCATGTTTGAACAGCTTTGGCATCACACCATGTTGACCAATTTTCATTACAATGAGTCCTTGTTCAATGGTCTGATTGGTCCTAGGTCCTAGCGCTGTCCGCCCCAACAACTTACCTCTGTCTATGGATCATGGCCAGACTATAAAGGGCGGCTTGCCAGGCTACCTTTTCCACTGAAACCCACTTTTTCATATAACAATGTGAGACAGTTTGTCATTCATTCATTACAGGTAAACACATTTGTGGAAATATCTTCCTAAAACTTCCCTCTAGACTGTTTTTCTGTAGCCTAAACATCACTTTGTAGTTCTGTACATAGTAATGATCAACAGTTTTGTATCCCCTGCAGCCTCCAGGCTTGTGTTTACCACCAAGCTCCCAGCTCTTCAGCATTTATTATGCCATGTAAAATTAACAAGTAGAACCCAGTCACAGCTGCTGATGATTCAGCCCACATGATACCTCTGTCTGCAGGGGGAAAATTTAACTGGAATAATTCAAACTAAGTTGATATTTCTCCAAAATTCAACAATGTTTTATGTGTGAGTGAATATTTGTCACTTTCAGTCTTGTACTATTTCCATAATAAACAAGAAATTCATATATATTAAATATACTACGGGTTCCAATCTCTCTAGAGTAAAACTGAGTCACTTTTCAGTCTCACTGTTTAATCCATCTTTCTTCTCTGCCCTCCTTGAAAGAGTCAAGCCATTACAAAGATCCTCTCTTCCCAGGCTGTATTGATGTACAGCTCTCCTTTCTAAAATCAACAATCCGATCAAAACGGTGGCTGGAGAGGAGGGAAGAGGAAATAGAAGAGGGTAGACTGGAGAAGGCAGACGAATGGAGAGAGATACTAGACCCCACCTTAAAAATGGATAGCTATAAAGGACTAAATTGAATTGTTCAATGACCCCTTTGATTAAAGAAAATGAAAGAAATGAAGAGTTTTATGTATTAAAGCATTTAAAGAAAGTATTTATAAACATGGAAAAAAACAGTGCAAAGACATGAGAGCCGAGGGATTTACCAAATGCCAGTGAGCAGTGAATTAAAACAGACAACAGTGTAAAAGAACCTTGATGTGTGTGTGTAAAGTGCTCTGATCCGTATTGACTGGCCTGAGGAAATGGTTTTTCTTGATTGAGGAGACTGCGCTCTATCAGAGAGGAGACGGAGGCATGATGGAGCAATCAGAGCCAGACTATCTCTCTCAGTTACTGTAATTTCATACAGACCCTCCTGCACACACGTCGTTTAGCAGACAGATAACGGTGTCTGGCATCGTTAACCTGGCAGATTTCTAATTCAGACGGATTAAGGATGCTGCCTCTGTCATCGCTGTGTAGATCTGTGTTTGGTGGGGTTGTAGTTTTAGAGCTTTTGCCACAGGGATCCACACTCACTGAACACATTATCCACCCAAACACATCAGTATGCCTAAAATGCCAAAAGGGATCTACGAGTAGACTCAGAAATGTTAAAATATTTAAAATGTATATGTCCTTCATACACACAAATAAACATAAATTGGTAGACTTTTTAAGGGTTTAAAAAATGTACACATTTGGCTCTAACTGGGGAACATTAAAAAGTGAAGTTTATAGGAAAATACAAACAAAAACACACTAAATTATCACTTGCCACCTGTGGATCCTCCATTGGGGGGCCGATAACTCAAGGGACATACTAGTGCTTTTAAAGTGACTGTGTGTATTTTCCTTGTTGGGGGGGGGGGCAGTACATACCAAAATCATTGCAAGCAAGCAGTATTTCTGTGTTCAAGTAAGACCTTACAATAGATGGCGAGTACTTCGTTAAATTGTTCAACCACCAACAAAATGACACACATCAGACTCCCTTTAATCAGTGGCAACAAGCGAAGAGGTAAATGAGTAAAACAACATTTGTGAATGGCTAAACCGTGTAACCATTTGTTACAAACCAGTAAGAGTTTTGTCCTCACGGGCTCCTGTAGAAGGAAACATTGCATCTAATATGGTGTCGCCCAAAGACGTAGGCCTGATGTTTATGCTTATGTTATAAAGCCACCAATATTTTTCAACATATGGGCATCATTAAATTCTTTTTCAATAACATTTTGATGGATATTTCCAGTGATTAATGGTAAAAACTACACATTGTCACTTTAAAAAGGTTTTACTTTTAAATTAGGTGTGCTGAATATGTTTAGTAAAAAAAATGAACGCATAAATAAAGCATTTTAATCATGCCCTGCACAGAAATCTCTGCAAAACTAAGCTTTTGACATTTTACGACACTTCTAGCAACAGCTGAATGATGTGCAAACCTGCAATTTCTGTTTTTATTCAGATTGTTTTACAAATTTTTGTTTTCTGTTTGCCCTCTGATGAGGGTTGCAATGGAACAACAATGAAAGACAAAAAAAAATCAATAGATGTCAGATGTGCTGTGATAGTATTGAGTTGACCCTTACCTCCTAAGTGATAGGTTCCTCCCGTGGTGATGCTGAGAGGCGAGGTGGAACGAACGGCGGACATTTCGTCACCGTCAACTGTCAGCATGGCAAAGCTCTCCTTAGCTACCAAACGTAAAGCGTGCCACTGGCCATCATTGAGACCAGAACCTGAAGATATGGGAATATGAAATTGAAAGAATAATAAAGATAATTTTAGAAATGTTTAAACACCATCAGTAATTTGAAATGAACACAGCACAATAGTCATTTTAGCTTTCTTGTGACAATAAACAAAGATAGAAAATTGAAATCCTTACAGAATGGTATAGTATTGTATGCTATGCTGTGGTGTGGTGTGGTATGTAATGGTATGGTCTGATATGGTATTGTGTGGTCTGGTATGGCATTTGATGGTGTGGTATGGTATGGTATAATGTGTAATGGTATGGTACGGTGTATTATGTAATGGTATGGTATGGTATATTATGCAATGGCATGGTATGATATATTATGTAATGGTATGGTATATTATGTAATGGTACAGCATGGTATGGTATGGTAATTAGTGGTCTGGTATGGTATTTGATGGTGTGGTGTGGTGTGGTATGGCATGGTATGGTATATTATGTAATGGTACGGCATAGAATGGTATGGTAATTAGTGGTCTGGTATGGTATTTGATGGAGTGGTGTGGTGTGGTATGTAATGGCATGGTCTGATATGGTATTGTGTGGTCTGGTATGGCATTTGGTGTGGTATGGTATGATATGGTATGGTATGGTATAATGTGTAATGGTATGGTATGGTGTATTATGTAATGTATGGCATGGTATATTATGTAATGGCATGGTATGATATATTATGTAATGGTATGGTATGGTATATTATGTAATGGTACGGCATAGAATGGTATGGTAATTAGTGGTCTGGTATGGTATTTGATGGAGTGGTGTGGTGTGGTATGGTATGGCATGGTATATTATATAATGGTATGGTGTGGTAATGTCCAGAAATGGTCAGTTTTCACCTACAGATTGACCTATATGCCACCGGTCATCTGCAGACATGCGTCCCATCCTCTAAGGTGGATTTTACACTCTATCTTCCTAAAGCCCAGAAGGATACTGCAACCTTGTTGACATTTCAGGAGGAACACATTGTCAGCCTGTGTTCCCAAACAAAGCCTTCTCTGATGACACTGCAGAAGTGCCCACTCTCTCAATAAAGTGGACGTTTTCATAAAATGAAATCAACAAATGTGATATGAATAATAATGTTTTATTAATCTGTGCTTAAATCAATAAGGTTGATTGATCTGTGCTTGAATTACTGAAAGTATGAAAGGAATTATTACATTGAATGATACATACATATGGTAATCAGTAATGTTTGATATGGCAAGGCAATCGTCACCCGCACTCAGACACAATGACAAATTAAAGTTAAACTCATGACACATAGATATTTCTTTACCCCACATCAGAGCGTCCGGTATCTCAAGAAGTCGTGATGTCTGAGGTTTTCTTGGTAATATCCCTTAACATGGCACGCTCCGATTGGCAAAGTAAATCATAATATGAGAATATTAAAACAGAATCACTGAGGTGATTCAGTAGTCGCATTCCAGCTGCCCATGATTTAACAATCAGTTCTAGAGAGCCCTTCAGAACGGCCGTCCACAGTGACACCTTTTGACCCTGAGCATTTTTGGCAAGCTGCCAAAACCCTGCTAAAAGCTGCCTACCGCTGACACAGCAAACGGTTCCTGCAGAACAATGCTTATATGGTTCCAACTCCGAGTCCGCCTAGACGCAATGGTTCCATCCACCTGCCATGACCTGGAGACGACTCTGGACTGACCTGGTCGTACTGCGGTTAATCTACGGACTTCGTTACTTTGGGGCCACACGACCCCCTGACATCTTGGATCCAAAAGAGAGTCTCCACTTGGGGTGTGTAGACATGACAGATAGCGTCTGTTGCTTTTCGATAATAATCAACTCCATAGCTTAATGCAAACCAATTTCTTCCCTTTGCACCCAGAACTCAGCTCTTCTAGATACAAAAGTTCTGATTAGGGGTTGCATGACTTAATTATTTTTAAAGTCGACTGTCAAGTAATGAAAATCGAGTCGACTTTGACTAGTCGTTGATGACGTCATACACCTGAAGCGGCAGGAGTTTTTTTTTTGACAATTAAAATTGCGCCCACATTTTCTAAGTTAAACACATTTCTTTTAACAACGGTAGTTTCTGCTTCAGCCCTCTCCCCCCTCCCCCTGCGCAGCCGCCGCAAACTCACTGATGCACCTGCAGCCTCTCAGAGTTCCTGCTGCTCTAAACATTAAAAAAATTATTTCATTTTCTGTTCCTCACTTCTGATGACCTTCAATGGTGTCTGTTTGTTGCAACCACCAGGTACAAAAACGAACTTGTTTTTATTTGACTATTTTTCTGTCCTGCCTGTTTATTATCTTCCTGCATCTCCTCTCAATCCTAAAGAAAAACTGCTACCTGGCTTCATATATATTCACCTTATGAGTTACCTTTCAACTGCAGTTCTAAAAGATCTACCGACCACAAAAACAGCGGGGTGCGCGCCGGCCGCACCGGCGAGGTGCGTCACCGGAGGACGAAACAGGTGATGTGCTCCGCTCCACAGCAGTGAAACGCATCAGGCACAAATAAAAGACAGAAAACATAAAAGGAAATGAGCTGGCATGAACGATTGCGTGTAAAATTTGTTTTTGAGGTGCCGACACCTGATTTGATAACGTTATTGTGGCCGTGCTCAGGACGCAGATGTCTGGAGCGCCTCAATAATCAGAGCTTTGCATGCACAAGCAGGTTAAGGTTAGGATAGGGGTGGGGGGAAGGTTAAATTGCAAGAGGGTAAAGGTCACAATTTGGTCAAATGTCCATTTTACGGCGGGTGTCAGTACCGACGCTCTGGCACAGCGCTTGCCTCCCGATACGCAGGAGCTTGTCACCTGCTGTCTTTTCCGACGACTGCATCTTGCCGGTCATTACCACGTGACAGCGACTAGTCGATGACAAGCATAAAAAGTCACTACAGAGCAGTGAGGTCGACTAGTTGGCTAGTCGACTAGTTCATACAACCCCTAGTTCTGATAACATCATATTCACACATAGGCACCATACATCACATTTCATCCACCTAGATCCACCCATCACAGTAAATATTAGTTGTCATGTTTTAATTGTTTGGAAAATAAATTGTTACTTTTTATAAACCTGACTCTTTCCTTGAATCAAGATGAAGTGTTCTACAATCCCTGAATAACAAAGAATCCTAGAATCTTCTGATTAGACATCCAAAGACCAAGCAGGTTGATATTGTGTATTTATATAGAGTATCACAGCTTATTGGTCATACGTAGAGGTAATATATTACGCTCTTAAAGCACTACATTTACCCACTATTACAAATGATATGGTATGGTATATTATTTAATGATATGGTATGGTATATTATGTAAGGGTATGGTATGGTATATTATTTAATGATATGGTATGGTATATTATGTAAGGGTATGGTATGTGTGTTTTTCTTTAACTCCTTTTTGATGCAGTATCTTTTCCATCAACAAAGACTCTTGTGTGTCTGGTCCCTCTGACTTCAGACTCTTCACTCATTCTCTTAGTTGCATATGCACTAATGACCCTCAATTCTTCATTCTCTTTAGTTTTCTCCCTCTTTTTGCTGCCATTTCCTTCTAGCCGATGGGACCTTCTAGTCTAGAGGCTTTGAATGTGATATGTTTCTTTCTCTGCCTGTGTGTGTGTGTGTGTGTGTGTGTGTGTGTGTGTTTGGTGGATGCAAGTTATGTGTTCCCTTTTTCCTCCCTTCCCTTGTAGCTGTCCATTAAATATGAGCGATGTTTTGGAGAGGTGCATTACTACTGGAGCTGAAAAAGAAGCCAGCTCACTCCCATCACCCTCTTGTCTATACATCACCGCTTACTGACACCAAGCTCCATTCATTCTTCCATCCTTGCCTGTGTCGCTGTACCTTTGTCTTTATTTCTCTATCTATGTCAGTGCTTTTAACGCTTCCACCTATTTTCTTGCTAAGTGTTTCAATACTTATCTCCATTTGAGCCCATTTGGTACAGTACATATATTTCTCAATTGGGTTTAATCCACTGCTTCACTGGCTGTAATGCATCACTAGTGAGTACACTGCAGCAAAGTTCAAGGTACGGTCATCTGCAAATCAGTCTCGGCAGAGTGGATCTGCTTGCGAGTCAATACACATAACTCGACATGCTGCTTGTGTCAATACATTTGAACCTAATGTGTAAGAGCAATTCAGCAAGCATCCAGCCTTCTTTAAGCTATTGTTGCAATATCTTTATAAATCTTCAGTGCAAACGATGAACACTTTCTTGGTATTAATTTCTACCCTGAATGCATTTGATGACCCATGCTTTCATCTCATTAGGGTGCCTGCACTAATCAACCTTCCTCAGCAGGGTGTCTGGGTGTGTGTGTGTGTACTGTGACTGAAGAAAATAATGGTTAAAATGGACACTTGCTGCGTGTGTGACCATTCGGGGCAAAGCTGGTTATGTAAAAACACAGTTCATATGATTTTTCATTTGGGCCCTTTCACACTAGATTAAGACCTAGCTCCACTCCAAAAAGACCAATTTGAACATTGCTGGACTGCAGCGCATCTGGCGAACCAGTTAAGGACAACCATGGTGTGACTATGCACTTGGTCACTCAAGTAAAAATTTTGTGATCCATAACTCTCAGTATGCCCTCTTCCCATGAGCCCACAGCATATGATGACAATAGCACCATGACAGAATACAACAGAAAATAACACTAAGCTAGCACAGCATATGGTAGGTTTACAAGCAATCTAACATGAGCTAAGCAAAAATTGAACTAATACCTTAACTAGAATGGGAGCCATTATCTGATTTCACATGTCAGTTATTAAATAATATCGAATAATTAAGTGCATTAAGTGAGAATCAGCTCATCTAAATCCGAAACCATGGTCTTGCGGTCGTTGATCTGTTGTGGTGAAGAGAGAGCTGAGCCGGGAGGCAAAGCTCTCGATTTACCGGTCAATCTATGTTCCTACCCTCACCTATCATCACAAGCTTTGGGTAGTGACAGAAAGAACGAGATCGGGGATACAAGAGTCCAAAATGAGTTTCCTCTGCAGGGTGGCTGGGCTCTCTCTAACCCCCAAATTCCACTACCTCCGCTCCACTCCGCCCCCGCCTTCTGCAGCCGCTCACTTCCGAACTCAATTTTTACTGGTACCCGCTCTACAACGGCTCTGCTCTGGTGCGGAGACCTGAGGTGTGCAAACAAGCATGCGCAGGATTTTCGAGATCTTGCGATACAGTCCGAGCAATAAACGCGGAAGTTAGATCCAAACACCCGTTGTGTGGGAGAAGCATAGAAATGAACTGTTTTATCTGCCCATCATTTGTGTTGAGAGATCAGCAGTGTTTGGATCAACAAAGGGTGACTACTTTGATAGTAGAAACTGTATTTATGGCTTACTTTTGTGCATTTAAAGTTCAGCCGTCATTGATAGTTGTTAAAATTTGTTAAATCTGTGCATATGAAACAAAAACGCTTTTTGTTTATCGATTTATTGTGAAATAACGGAAGCTGTGCTTGCTCCCTTTCCTGTTGGACGGTTGTGATTCCTGTCCATTGACTGCGGAGGTGATCCGGCATCCCGGCAAAAATAGGATCGATTCTATTTTGGCCGGACGCCGGAATAGAGGGCGGCGCACTGCGCCGCACTGCCGCAGCACGGCCTCAGTAGTGGAATAGCTCTGATTGACTACAACGGGACCGATTTTGCTGCAGAGTTCGTGCCAGAGCGGAGCAGAAGTAATGGAATTTGGGGGTTAGAGATAGGGTGAGAAGCTCAGTCATCCGGGAGGGGCTCAGAGTAAAATCACTGCTCCTCCACGTCAAGAGAAGCCAGTTGATGTGGCTTGGGTATCTGGTTAGGATGCCTCCTGGATGACCACCTGGTGAGGTTTTCTGGACACGTCCAATAGGGAGGAGACCCAAGGGAAGACCCAAGACACGCTGGAGAGACTATGTCTCACAGCTGGTCAGGGAACGCTTTAGGATTCCCTGAAGGAGCTGGCCCAACCAGCTGGGGAGAGGGAAGTCTGAGCTTCTTGGCTTAGGCTGCTGCCTCCGCGACCCAACTCTGGACGAGCAGCTGAAAATGGATTGATGGATGGAATGAAATGCATTCCACTACACTGCAGTAGGTGGCAAAAAGCACTCTTTGGGTTGGCTTTCTTCTGGTTGGCCTGCAGCAACACAGTAATAGTAAACAAATGCTGGTGGGAGAGAGGCAGATGGAGTGAAAGAAGGATATACACAATGGCTGATAAAAGGATGACAACACTGCATAACAGTACAATTGGTGCATACTGTACTGTTTGATGGTGTTACATGTCAGATGCACGCAGAGAAATGTGGCGAAGATCGCTTCCAGTTGCCGGTTATAGCTCAACTAACCTGGGATGTCATCTACATGCAGCAAAATTCTAATTTATATGGTCATGGTGCTACCAAGCTTTCTGACACTAACTAGATCTCATAAGAATACAGAAGAAGTTGTTTCCACTGCAGGGTACAATTTGGACATCTGACCCGAGTAGGATTAAATATTCCTACATAAACACACCAACAAAACCATACACAACAGTTAGAAACAGACTAGTACACCCAAAAGACAAGATATCAGCTGGGCTTAAATGTGGAGTCATTTACGAAATCCCATGCAAACTCTGCAATAAAACATACATAGGAGAAACCGGACGCCAACTCAACATACGAACAATAGAACATAGAAAGGAGTGCGAGAAACAGGCAAGTCGAAAACACACGAGAGCAACAAAACAAGAAGCAGAAAGCACAATAAAGAATTCAGCCGTAACAGATCACTGCATACGAGAAAATCATATAATGGGCTGGGACAGCACAAGGATCATAAACACAGAACAATAAAAATATAAAAGATGGATTAAAGAAGCAATCGAGATAAGGAGACGTGGATGTGGGACCATGAACAGGGACGATGGAGTTTACACGTTGGACCGCACATGGGACTGCATCGTCGGGAGAGAGGAGAGCGGGCAGCAGAGGGCGGAAACGTCCTCTGCTGCCCGCGGATAAATTGAGAAGGAAGTGACGCGCCACCATCAGCGTCAGTCTGAGGAAGTCTGCAGCCGCAGGCCAAACGTAGCGAAAAAACAGGTAACGAAACCGTTTCTGTGTTTTAAAAAAGAACGATAGCATGGAATTAGAAACAAGACACAGCATGAACACACCTAAGATGTTCAAAGGATTAAATATACATCAAGCACGATGTGTGCATGCTTGCTGGCCTTAAATGTTTTATTTCTATGCAGTGAAATCTGAAAACATGAATGACGGTCTGCTACCTGAAGAGTTGCATTAACTTGTCAAATGTTAAGGTACCAATTTTTTTGGCCTCCATGGAACAAGGCTGCTCTTGAAATGACTCAAATTATGAGTACCAAAAAGTACCCTCAGTGGACCTTAGGGACAAAACCATACCCCTGTTTCTGTGCAAACATGATGATAAATCATCACCTTTTTATAGAGGTTTTGTTCATATTGAACATAAATCTCCAGAGGTCAAAATCTCATGGAGAGCCCTTCATAGCCAAGGCATCTAACCTTAAGATCTCATTCTGGTTGATTTTCTAGACTGAATAAAGGATTCCATCCAGCATGAAGGCAGCTTTTAGTTTTGAAAAACAGGAAATTGCAACAATATTGTTAATAATGGCTTTGCTGCTGTACTTGAAAAGTTATGAACACAAATGACAGAAGCCAAGATCATAGTTCCGATCTATGTTACCAACAGAGTTATCAAGTTGTACACTGCAACTTGATAACCTCGACTAACCTCTCTCATTCTGACTGTACACTGCTCCCATATAATCATTGTACTCCATCTGATTTCTTTCTTTATTCTCTTCAGTGCCATGTGAAACAGATACATGTACTTGCACATCCTCCCATCCCTCTGATCTCTCCACCATTCAAAATGAATGGTGAGTTTATCAATGCTGCAGAAGCATCATATTCACTGCAACACGTTCAGACAGATCAATATAAATCACTGCTAAAGCATTACACCTCACATAGATGATATATGCATGGTATGTATGGTCACTGGATGCTTTACAATGTCTGTTTGACGATTTTCTTGACAATAAGTCAAAATATTGACCAGTACTCTGGTTTTAAAAGACAGGACCGATAAGAAACTGAGGTCTGTTTTGAGTGACTGGCTATTAAAACACAAAAGGAAGGAAGTGTTTTATCCAAAAACACCAAGGTTACACTCCATGGCTTCTAAGTACAACCCTGCAGGTTACTACACCAAAAAGAAACATGACAGTCCCGAATGTGACACACAAGCTGTAGAGGAACACAATTTCCGATAAACATTCCTCCTCGGGATATATTAGTTTTAATTTATGACCAAACAGCTGGAGCCAGCTCTTCATAGCAGGACTCAAAGTGTGAGCTGCCAGCCGCTGTGCAGACAGGTGAAATGGATCTGTTGCATCTCTCTTTATCTACGGGTTGGTGCTCCTGTCAGTTTCAAAGCCCCCATGTGAAACGCTGCTCCAAGTAAACTTTTTTTTCCTTTCTTCTTAACTTATTCCAGGGTTGCGCTGACTCTTGCAGCCCCAAGTGCAGCAAACTCAGCAAAAAATTAACATTCCTACCTGGGTGCAAGGTTTACATAATTGCTGATCAGAGCTGCAGCAGGGAAAGAAATCCAAACGGTGACACTGCAGATTTTTCCATTTGAGGGAAATGCGTCAATTTCCTGCGTTATGAAATTATGTTCAGAAAGTACATAAAAAATATTTGGATAACGGTTTTAGATTGTCACCCCCGATTGTCCAGAGAAAATGAGAACATTGACCGTTAAAATTAGCTGTGATCAGAGATCATTTGTAAATATTGTCAGAATGTGTATTCACACTAATATTTAGATCCTTTTCAGTGTGAGTCAGTGGTTTTTCAGTTGTTGTGTACATAGACATGAATACGTAGATGCCCCATTGGGTGCTTGAGAGCGTAGCAGCCTTGCCACCATTTTGGATGGGTTCCTCATTCTCCAAACTCAGCTGGAATCAACGAAGGGCAAGAAATTATGGCCGTTTTTTGGTGCAGCTTACAGTTGCAACAAGCAGCATATTACTGAAAACAGAACACGAGGATAACTATTGAACTTTTTAGCCTACCTGTTGGGATTTTATTATTTAAAGTAGTTAAATTTTATTATGTTTATATTTTAACTATCATGCCATACCATACATATGTCTAATTTTGTAAAACAGCATAATAAAATGTGAGGGCGATGCAGGCCACTACGGCAGCTCCAATAAGCAGCGCCAGTCCACGGGGCATCTCCAAAGATGATACCTGTGCTTTTATACCACTGTTCAAAGGTTTGGGATCACATGACTTCTTTCTGCTGGTTTCCAAAGCAAAACACAAACATTTTACAAAACTTGTATCCATCTTCTTTTTTTATGATTGTTAATTCAAACCAATCCCTTTATAAGACCTAATGATCATTTGAAATTTAATAAAAACATTTCTGTGACGTTGTTGCACTCCCTATTAATAGCTAGATACCTGGATGAGCGCTCAGAGAGAATTCTGACTGTCATGGAGTGGAAAGCCCAAATATCTTGATGTGAACCTTTTGCGTTGTCATGGGAGCAATGCGACTAGATGGCTCCATCAAACCAACCCATTTAGTAGGAGACAATCCAAGAAGCACAGGGTGAAATCTCATCAGATTACCTAGAACATTTGACAGCTGAAAGCCGAAAGGTCTGTCAGGCTGGATATGCTGCCCAAAGTGTTTTTTATTATTATTATTTTTTAAGAATATAAAGTTCTAGACAACATTGGTCATTTCCATGCGGATTTTAATGGTGATGCATTACACAAAACTCACCTTTTGCATTCTTTCTGCTGCCATGTGGGTCTCTATTACCTCTTTAAACACTCATAATATGAAAAAAATCTGTCCAACTAACAGTGTTTAGTTTAAGGAATTAGGTTATTAAAACAAGTCATTACAAAATCTCCCCATTTGTGATGTCACAAACGGGAAAAATAGAGTAAAACAACTTTTCATGTGCAAGAGAGAGCTGCTGGAGGAGCAGCAGCTCTACTCCAAACCCATCTCAGATATCGGAACTTCTTAGCAAAAAGCAGCCTGACGGGTATTGAGAGGGTGTGGCCAGCTCCAGCTTGTTTTCTTAAAATGACAGAGCTCTGAAACAGCTCATTCTGGAAGGTACAGAAAATGTCAAGAATAAAACTTTAAAAGTCACGGGGATGTGAGAGGGATTCTGTGAAAAGAACTGGCATCGACTATAAAACCAAAATACTTAAAGAAAAAAAGTCATAACGTGTTCTCTTTAAAAGGGATACCAGCAGTTTTGGCTTGCTTTTAGCACCTCCTAGTGTTCTTTAGTAAAACCAAAAGTTAAGCTCATCTCCATTGTCCGTTCATCTTTTTTAACACCTTAATCTAACAGCTGAAATGTCTCCTTATGGGCTCGACACACGGGAGGCGACAAACGACCGCGATCAGCGAAATTTGTCGCTGTCGCTTTTATGACCTGTCACACGGGAAGCGATCCGTGGCAGCGGCCAGCGGCAAAGCCGTCTACGCGTTCTGTTCCATGGCAAAATCGAAACTTCCGTTGTTTTGATTGGCTGTGTCAGGTTGGAGGGAATTAAGGTTATTTAAGCGGTTCAGAGTTAATAAAGCGGTAGATATGATGTTTCACAAGGTGCTGCTAGAGTTATGTGAAATCTTACTTCTGATTTTACTATAAAACAAAATAATAATCAACTTCTCCCCCATGTTTGCTCGGAGAAGTGCGGAGCATCCTGCCCGCTCATTGGTCAGTGAATGAAACCTCCGTTGATTGGTCCTCGCCCGAGCGACAGCGATGAAAAGTTGAAAATGTTTCAACTTTCTGGGATCGCGTCGCTGGGTCGTCCGTGCACGACACGTGCACGAGTGCAAACTTTCACACGCACGTTTTTCGCATTTCGCTTGGTAGGAGGGAGACCCGCGATTATTGCTTTGTCGCGCATGTCTCATTGAAAATGAATGGAGGAGAGGCGATGTCGCCTCCCGTGTGTCGAGCCCATCAACCTTCATTAGTTTCTACAGAAGTGGTTCATCCCGAAATCAAACAAATCTACTTGTGTTCATGATCTAAAACATGCAGGAAATGTGCTGGAAGCAGACTCCGGTGATGGCAGGTCAGCTCCACTTTAATAAGTCTAACAGGGAGCGGCGTGGCACTCTGATGTTGCAATTGTGATATTCTGGCAAATGAAAAAGTTGCACAGTATGGCTTTAATGGTTGCACGCCAGATTCCTAGTTAGTATCTTTCCATGGAAAACAAGATAATTTCCAAGTGATTCCAAACTTTCTTTACTTTTCCTACAGAATATTAGTACAATGAACATGAGGTTGTAAGGTCGTGCTGTGAGCTTCTACCAACAGCGCTCTGATGCTGGTTGTGCTGCTCTGCCTGAAACATGTGCAGCAGGAGAGTGTGGAGGCGCTGAACAAAGTTTACAGATGAACAGACAGACTGGGGATGATATCTGGGATATGAGCTTAGAGCTCTGAGACACATGGTGGTGGAGCAGAGGGTGGATGTGAGGAATGCTAAGGATGGACCACAAACCCAGAGAGACGAGAGAATGGCTGGTCAAGAAATGCAAGAAAGAAACATGTCGGATGTTTATCTCGGTTCTCGAGATGAATTTGAATAATATTCATTTATTCTTTTTAATTGGGTAATACTTTTCAGCTTGTCGAAAAATATGTAACTGTTTTCAGCCTCTGTGTGATTCACATTTACATTTCAGTGAGGAGCATCTGACTGACAGCTAATGAAAACAAACCACAGCACAGCTGGAATCTACAAGGATCTGACAGCTGCTCTAAAAATAAAAAATGAAAGAGTTGGAGCAGGACGTTGACAGACTGCTTTCTGGTATGTGGAATAATTACAGACTGGGCATTTAAATAGGTTTGAAAGAGCAGCAGGGAAATGATTAGCTTTCATGCTTCTTGTACAAGAGGCAGAGCAGGCAGCTCCGGTTTACAGAGGGAACACTTGGGAGGAGGCGTTCCTACAACAGTGTAAAAAAAAATACAGGGAAACCCTCAGGAAAGAGCTGCATGAGTCTGAGTCTTATCTCCAGCTCTTCATTAAAAATAAGGACAGATCCAGAGAATCACAGCAGGTTTCTTATTTTAATACAAAGTCAAAAAACACAGAAATTAGGTCCTATTTTATACTATTTTATATACTTTCTGCATTGATGCAGGTGTTGTTCTGGTCTGTCTTGGTGAAGAGAGAGCTGAGCTGGAAGGTGAAGCTCTCGATTTACCGATTGATCTTCATTCCTACCCTCATCTATGGTCACAAGCTTTGGGTAGTGACCAAAAGAATGAGATCACGGATACAAGTGGCCAAAATGAGTTTTCTTCGCAGGGTGACTGGGCTGTCCTTAGAGATAGGGTGAGAAGTTCAGTCATCCGGAAAGGGGCTCGGAGTAGACCCGCTGCTCCTCCACATCGAGAGAAGCAATCGAGGTGGCTCGGGCATCTGGTTAGGATGCCTCCTGGACGCCTCCCTGGTTAGGTTTTCTGGGCACGTCCAACTGGAAGAAAAACTAAAGAAAGACCCAGGTCACGCTGGAGGAACTGTGTTTCTTGACTGGCCGGGGAACGCTTTGGAATTCCCCCGGAGGAGCTGGAGAGAGGGAAGTCTGGGCCTCTCTGTTTAGGTTGCTGCCCGTGTGACTTGACCCCGGATAAGTGAATGAAAATGGATGGGTGGATGGATGGATTAAACTTTCTAAGATAAACTGTAAGTACTAACCTATTTTTATTGTGTTCCCTAACAATATTCAAAGCCAACCTTAATTTTTTTTAAAAAAATCTACTTTTGACAAAGCATTTTTGATTTAGCATTTTTTAAGTGAAGGGCATGAATCACAATTGTGATTCAACGCAAGCACTTTTTTCAATGTTAGGGTTTTATTAACCAGGACACAATAAAACAACTGAATCCATCTTCGCAAAGTTCAGAATGAATCCACTCTAGAATAATTTGTACCAAATAACTGAACAGATAATTTCACGAAATTAGGTAAAAATGAAGTCCAAATGAAATTGTGGGTGAAAAGTTTGGTTTAGCTTACATGTATTATCCAACTGGCAGAATTATCTTTATTATGAGTAACATGAAAAAAAAATCCTGTAAGATTATTAGTCACTTCCATCGTCATGAAGGAACTTGTTCACTTCGTCTTCCCACAACAGCATTTCAATTAAGTTGATCCCCTTGATCAAAGAAAATATATTTTTTAATCATTCTGCTGAAGATCTGCAGTAGACCCTAACCCTAACAGCTGTATTCGTGAACAACCTGAAGGTTGTAGGAATCCAGGCTACCAGCCGAGCATTCTGCAGTCGTGTCCTCGGGCAAGACACTCCACCCACCTTGGCCGTTTGGAGGGACTGGAGGCACCTGTCCTCAGCAGCCTCGCCTCTGTCAATGTGCCCCAGTGCAGCTGTAGCTACATTGTAGCTCATCACCATCAGTGTGTAAATATATGTGTGAATGGATGAATTATGTAGTGTGAATTGCTTTGGAGTCCTCTGACTCTGAAAGGCAGTATGCGATAGTAACATCAGGAGTGGACCCAAAGCAGAGCCTTGGGGTACCCCACAAAACAGATCAGTATTATCTGACATGATTTATTTATGCAACTGAAGCTTCTGTTAGAAAGGTGCTATCTGAGTTCATCTAAAACAATCATAGAAAGGTTTACTGCTCTATAAAGACCTAACACATATTAATAAAGTGTTTAATAAATTCAATAGGTACTAAGCGTCAATCTACAAAAGACCATTCAAGAAATGCAAGTAGGGCTGCACTTTGGACAGACCTGTTAGAATGTGGGGATTATTCCTTCCTGAATTTGCTATCCTGCTCCTTTCTGAACATTTCACTCCTCTCTTCCCATCGTTTCCCCCCCCCCCCCCTCTCTCTCTCCCTCTCTCCCTCTCTCTCTCTCTCTCTCTCTCTCTCTCTCTCTCTCTCTCTCTCTCTCTCTCTCTCTGTTAGAATGTGGGGATTATTCCTTCCTGAATTTGCTATCCTGCTCCTTTCTGAACATTTCACTCCTCTCTTCCCATCGTTTCTCTCTCTCTCTCTCTCTCTCTCTCTCTCTCTCTCTCTCTCTCTCTCTCTCTCTCTCTCTCTCTCTCTCTCTCTCTCTCTCTCTCTCTCTCTCTCTCTCTCTCTCTCTCTCTCTCTCTCTCTCTCTCTCTCTCTCTCTCTCTCTCTCTCTCTCTCTCTCTCTCTCTCTCTCTCTCTCTCTCTCTCTCTCTCTCTCTCTCTCTCTCTCTCTCTCTCTCTCTCTCCTTCTCTCCTCTCCTTGTTTCAGTTACATATTGATCCTGTGTATGTACCAAAATTGAATTTTGTCTGCCATAAATTTATGGGACCCTTGAGGATCCATGAATTCTCTCCCCCCCCCCCCCCCCCCCCCACACACACACACACACACATATCTCCTCAACTCCTAAGTTTTAGGGCCTCTAAGGCAATTCCAAGAGCTCTGCACAACTTCACAGATAGCAGTATGCTGAGCACACAAAGCCTCTGAATATGTCATATTAAGCCTTGCTTTCACACACACACACACACACACACACACACACACACACACACACACACACACACACACACACACACACACACACACACACACACACACATTACAAATCCACATGAACAGGAACAACCCCTCATACTCAGAGGGGAAAGAAACAATATGACATTGTAATCTGGGTATTTGTAGTGTGCGTTTTGCCCTAAATCTTTGCCCTGAGGCATTTTCATTATTTCAATGCCATGTGCTTCCTGTTCAGACTGTGGAAGTGGCCTCAAGTGTGACTGATAGGAATCATGCAACTCAAACTGATCGCTTTACTTCAGGCCGAGGCGATTGGTGTGAAGACAAGCATGCAGGGACAATCCTGCGCACGTGCAGATTTAACCCTGGAAAACATTTCAGCTTCGAATGAGGTGAGAAAAAAAGAAGAAGAAAAAAACAGAATGAAAGGTCCGTGTTGCCTGCAACTCCCGCATGGCGAAGCAGCTGGTCTCTGACAGAAATCTGACACATAACCATGGTTGTGCAACGGCACAAACGTAGTAAATAATGAATAATCGTCATTTATTACCGATGAGCAAAATTAAACAAATAATTAGCATACATCTGTTTTATAAAACTACTGAAACCCAGACGGAGCATGTAAACATTATAATTAGACTACATGACAAAGAAAAAGGAATCAAAGTGAGAACATGAAGTTGAGAGCTGTGTAGGAGTGGTAATCTATCTCTTGCTGCAAGACCTTAAGAAATGTGCCTCGTGTCAGATTTTAGCTGATTATTCTTGTTGCTCCTGACAGCTGCTTTAATTGATCAAAAAGCTGATACACCACACACGTCACAGCTAACTCATACCGTCATCTCCTTTTGAAGTCGTTACAAAGTCTTTACTCCATTAGGATTATTCACAACCAGCAACATGTTGTGTTTTGATTGACACTCAGGAGTGCAAAAATACATTTCCTCACTTTGCTGCATCAAAACCTCTCAGAAAATTAGATTTCCTGGTCCATTGCACTGGAAACTGTGAGCTCTGTTGCCATGGAAACAATGATATTTCCCAATAATTTGATTATTAATCAAGAGGACGATCAGCGGAAGGCATCTTCATCACACTCAAAAACCGACACCAAAAGGTTTTATTGTGCGTTAGATAAAAAAAGTCCTTTTCACTGAATGTTGCTGATTAGATCATTTCATGGCAGAGAGTTTAGATGGATTTGATTCATAATTTGCCGCGCTGAAATATGCTTCGTCTCTGCTGTGTGGATGTGAAGACGTGGATTTGGCTGGACTTTAGAACATTTCTAACAGATAAATTATGATAGATGCTACAAAAAAAGAAGATGGAGAGCTGAAGAAAATTATAGAGAAAATATATATAAATCTCATCAACTCAAACCGATCAAGAAAAGTACACAGTCACCTGCATGTCTCATCTAGAGTGTTATCTCGACTCCTTATTTAATTTAGCTTTTTTCTGCTGGGGTGGTGGAAGACAAGGTAAAAAAAAAGGCATAAGGCCCGTTTCCACGATCTAAACTTCTGTGTAATTTTACCGGACCTTCGCTGCACTTGTGTGTCTCTGTGTCATTAGACCGGCCCTTAAGGCCCTGTCCACACGTAGCCGGGGATCTGCCAAAACGTAGATATTTTTCTACGTTTTGGCCTGTCATACACACAAAAACGGAGTTTTTTCACACGGAAATGGATCTTTTTAAAAACTCCGGCCAAAGTGAAGATCTGCGTTTTCTCCGTTTTGGGTGTCTGCGTGTGGACGGACAAAACCGGAGTTTTAAGGTCCGCAACGTCACTTTCCGCGACAAAAAAATGCTGACATCACGTGTGCGACCTGTGTTTACACTAGCCGAAAGCATGGATGCCCTCAGAGCTGCGCTCGCTTTATCAATTGTCCAAGCGCTTTTTGCTTGTTTGTTTTTGCAAGCGGAATTACTGCTCCTTGCGGAAGACCACAGACGAAGGACGAGGTTAAGAACGGGGGAAGTACTGCCACCTACAGGTCTGTCATGTCCTTAACAACGTATTTATCCGGGTACGTGTGGACAGTTTTTTTAAAACGAGGTGGTGTGGATGCAAGTTTTTGGAGGGGCGGATATTCGTTTTTAAAAAAACCCGGCTATGTGTGGACTAGGCCTTAGTCACCATCTTACACGCATGCGTGTGTATGCACACAGGTGCTCACATGGTGCTCTCACATGTATTTACTCTAGTTTTTGACATCACTTTGGGCCCAAATGTAAATATCATACTAAGGTTTACATCCACCACACCTCTTCCCCTAATCCACTCACTTTTCTTTCCCTGCAATGTTAATTCCCTTTTTCTAAGAAAAAGAAAAGAAAAGAAAGATTTTAAATGACAAACTGTAAATTAGAGAACAATGTTCTATTATATTGCAGTAACGCGTGAAATAGCTCCTAAATTATCTCTTTGAGCCAGACCTACATCAACCCCTTTCTCATAACACATAACAAGCGTGTCAGCACATTAATTAAAAAAACGAGATACATTATTGAGCATGTCTTTCTGTGTTGATAATTTAGTGTGAGAATGAAACAGCGTGGTGAAGTGAATTTGGGTGTGTGAGGGAAGCCGGGGAAGGTTGTGTTTATACCACTCTCAAGCTTAAAGCTGCTATAGAAAATCTACAGAACCAGCTAGGTTTTGGGACTCTGGGAGTTTGTACTAGAGTTAAGTGCTTGCAGTCGGCTGTACCTCCTTCTCTGAATTTATTGAGCGGTGAACATCTCACATCAGTGGCATTCTGTTGCTAAAGAACCCAGGGAAGTGGGCGAGACCAACCACTAGGTGGTCCAATGGTTGCTTTCGGTCAGAAATGTGTTATTGGCAGACGTTTTTAGACAGCATCAGGGAGTGTGAGAGCCCAACGGTGCTGTGTGATGTCACATTTTCAAGTCAGATTAATAATTTAGTTCTGACTTCAACTTCGTTGGCTCTCATTGGCCTACTTGTGGCCTGGGAGCCTGCCTTGCCTGTTGGTATGCGGCGCCGCAAGTTATACTCTATTTAATGCATAGTTGTGTAATTATATAAACAAATATATATCTGAGCCACATTTGCCAAAAAAGGTTCATTAACAAATAATCCCCTCTGGCAAAATCAGAACAGATTCAGATTTTTTAATGCATTTTTTCATATGCAACCAAATCAAAGTGCATAAAGGTAAATAACCTAACGCATTTATGTGATGCAAATACTGAGCTGATCAAACATGTTTTTCCTCTGCAGAACATCTGCCATGAAGGGGACTGGGCATTGTATCACAAGTCTGCTGAGTTCCCACTGTGTTACTAAAGACAGAGCCAGCGTGGCGTTTTAAGAGACGCTAATAACAGAATAAAGAGAAGTGTGTGCAAGCAGAATGGTTGTGTGTATTCAAGTAATACTGATGTAATCATAGACTCAGGCCCAATTAGCCTAGAGGGTAACTCTGTAACAACCCCTACCTCTGGGCATAATGGCCTATTATAACAGCAGTGGACAGAATAAATGAGTGTATATAAGAAACGCATCATGGTAGGTGGGAAAGAACGGGAGGGAAAGAGTCCAAAGAACGAGACAGCAGGCTGGGGGAATGCGACTGCATTCTGCTTCTTTATAGATTTATTTTAGTTTTGAAAGCTCTGATTCACTCATTCATTTGCTGTGGTATCTAGTATAAACTAATGCCTCGTGAGTCTTTCTGTGGACAAAAAGCTCTGGCGCTCCTGGTTCAGGAACTAGAAATTAGTTTCTTGTGAGAAAAAGGAGTGAGAGAAAGAAAATGGTAACATTTGGAGGCTTGTTTATTAATATTCATGATATTTGGACATCTCGCCTCTGATTGGCTAGCAGCAATACGACTCTTCCGTTGCCTCCGTTAGCTCTACAATGTTATTGTTTTATCTCCACAAACAACACAAGCCTGAAGGAGTCCTGCCATGTCTTGGTGTTGCCAATGCTAACAGTTAGCTTCTGCTAGCCGAGACGAGCTCTGCTCTCTCCTGGATGCTAAATCAACAACAATCTTTCCTGTTCCAGAGACAGGATGGGTGAGTCCACGAATGCTAGTTGTCAGTGTGACGTAGATCTGTGTGGGTTCTTCTGGACCGAGCATTTCCCCATCTGTTTTCTTTCAGGTGGTTAATGCAGCAAACAGGGGTAGAAGACCATTTTTATTAGGGTACGGATAAAGCATTTTTGACAAGTACGTGCATGACACGAGTAAAACTCGTAAGTATCTGTAATCGTGCTGAAGGAAAATCCTCATTGGGTAACTGACTGTCTTCACGCTCTGTGATTGGCCAGTCAAATAGAGCACCCACCCCTCCCTACACACAAAACTGCAGCCGGGAGCTGACGGCTCAGTCCGCGTCCAGTCCATCCACGCACACATACAGACAGTAACGGATCTCTCTGTCCCTGCTTCACTGTTCACGTTTCTTCAGTACTCCCTATGTTTTCTTCGGTTTGCTTCTTTTTAAAGTTACTTTAAAGTTATTTAAAGTTACTTTTTTCGTAACGTACGTGGTGCATTTGACAAGACAGAGCTGAAAACGGCTCGTGCTGCGTCAGTCACTGCCTCTGCTTCGGTCGGGTTGTTTTTCCCTCTCTCTCTCTCTTCCTCAGGATCCACTCCCTCTTTCCTATTCACACTCTCTCTTTCTTTACATTTTTAATCACAATTGTCTATTTTTTGCTCAATTAAAATATATTTTAATCATTTTCTAAATTCTTTTTTCTATTTTACATGTTTTGTTTTTGTGAAGCGCCCCGTGATTTTTATCTTGAGAGGCGCTATAGAAAAGATCTTTTCTTCTCTCTCTCTCTTAATTCATGCACTGAAATATTAATGTTCTGATTTTATTGGAAACTTGTTCTGTAATGGTGTAATGGTGATCAAAAACATTTAATCTCAACTCTGAGACTGCTCTGTAAATAGTTTTCAAATAAACAATACACATAGCAACTTCTGATCAGACTTAAAATAACGTATTAATGTAAACCACACCCACTTCCGGGTTAGGCCACGCCCACTCCGAGTACAGATACAGATAATTTAGATGGTTGAACAGATACAGATACAGATAGTGGTGTACTTGCTCATCCCTAATTTTTATGTTAAACAGAGGGACCTGTCATATTTCTACAGTATATCCTCAGAACCTCTAAACCTCCAGTCCTAAAATCGCACCTAGTGTTGACCTGTAGAGTGTAGAGAAATTAGATTAAGTAAAAATATTGTTTTGATAGAATCATTTCACTACAAAAGCTAAACTGATTCTTTTAAGAACATTCTAGATAAAATAAATAAAGCTTCAAATAAAGTCAAAATTCCATCTGTGTATAGAAATAGGATTTTTGGTACTGAGAATTACTTTTTATTTTCATCATTATTATAGTGATGTTGTGCCAATAACAAATTTCATATATGAAAGGAAATTAATGACACAGACAAACATCTCGATGTGCAAAATAAGTCTTTTTCCTTGAATAAATTCAGTAGAATAATTATTTTTCAAGTCCCAGTGGAAATTTGTATTAATACTTAATAGGATATGAGATTATTTAGCTTTGATGGAACTTCTTGTTTGCTGGTGATTATATCAGTGATGTGTGAACATTAACAGCAATGGAGTTTGATTAAAACCTAATGCAGCGTAGCTTCTCGAAAGAAAAGAGCCTAATCTGTGTCAGTCTCACCTGATAACAAATCCACCAGGTAGTTTCTGCCTGCTTTTGACACATTTATATGAACGGTAATCCTGCCGTCATCGAGGGAGACCTCCAGAGTTCCATCGTCCAGGTTACTGAACAGGAGAAGGCCGTCGGGATTCCACGTCCGAAACTGGAAGCTGACAGATGCAGTGTCGTGATTGGCTCGACCTGGCAGCTGCAAGAAGCTTGTGGTGTTGAAAAAGACTGGGAAGGTGTGTGCTTCCACGCAGGTGAAGGACAGGTTACGCTGCTGGGACACAAATGTACATATGAAAAAACAAATTAACAAATAGTCGTCGGTGAGAAAGCTCCCGTCTATGTGATTGTATGATAACCCTAAAGCCTGATTCATGCTTCTCCGTCTGCGTCAGTGCGGAGACACGCAACGTCCTTGCGGACCTGCTGGAGAGCTACGCAAGGACGAACGGAATCGAGCTCTCTTTTCTAAACATCCGTCAGTCGAGATGGACAACGCAAGCTTGTGATTGGTCAGGACGCCGCTGTTGTCTACATCGCCGCCATTGCGCCCTCACAAACATAAAGAGAGCCGAGGATAACTAGCGGCAGACACGGAGCAGCTTGAAGAATACCCCGCGAAAAAACTCTAAAATCTGAACGTTTAATTCCCCCGTGACTGGAGGAGTGAAAAGATATGCAGCAAGCATTTTATTTGTGGACGGAAATGACAGGAAACGTGGGTTTAGAGGTGGCGAGTGCATGAAGAGGTGGAGGAGGATGAGAGACAAATTTTTCTGTTAAAAAGTCTCTTATATATAAAAAAACACAATATAAACACACTATCTTGGACCGATACATGACAGGATACCACAGAACAGCGCTACGCCCTCTGTTGTCCTGGCGAGGAATTGCTTTGCAACACTCTCCAGGAGACGGAGAAGTATGAGAGCAAAACGCTTCCGTCAATCCGTGCGTGTCTGTCCCTTGCGGAGCTGACGGAGAAGCATGAATCAGGCTTAACCCTGCTCGAGTTTTGTTCTACGAAGGAAAACAAACCATTATAGAATTTTATAATTTATTTGAACCGAGCCTTTTTTAAATAGTTATCATTGAACTGCCACTCAAGCTACTGATGTCTTGTGCGTGTTTTCAAATTAGAAAATGGGCCCTGTTTTGATTAGAAATAAACAGCTGTGTGTGTCATGGAGAACTAGCTGTATGGAGGTAATGGGCTTGATTAATGCCTCCATTTTAATCAATTAAACAGAGACTTGAAGAAATTAGGCAAATTGTCAAGAAGCAGGACTTTCTTTGGGGTTTAATTATTGTCTCGTGCATTTAATGATAATTAATTGTATTTGTATAGTGGTTTCATAGGGTTCGACAACCCCCCAAGGCACTTTACAACACAGTCAGTCATTCACCCATTTACATGCTGGTAATGATGAGCTACAATGTAGCCACAGCTGGAGCTGGGGCGAAGCCTGCCATACACTGGCACCACCAGTCCCTCTGACCACCACCGGGCAAGGAGAGTAAGGTGTCTTGCCAAAGGACACAACAACAGCGTTCTCTTTTGGGAGCTGGTATCGAACCTGCAACCTTCTGATTCCTGGACAACCTGCTCTACCTCCTGAGCTACTGCTGCCCCAGTTTCTTGAGTAAAATAGATGTTTTTTAATTCAATACTAATACGGTCATCAGTGGGAGTGTACTTTTCTGGGTGAGAGTCCAAGGCCGTGCACATGTGTACCGGTAGCCATTTTTCTGTTAGTTTGAGAGAAAAAAACAAACAACTTGGGCCCACACCACCTCGTCTTCAGTGAAAACATCCAGTCTACTCTGAACAACGTTCATAGCCATGTCAAGCCTGTAGATGGCCGTAGCTCCCAAAATATTTGGCTTCTTTGCTGAAAAACATTGCTTGGACGTAGAATAACTAGGTGGTGGACAGCAACCATTTTTAACGTCGTCCTTCTCTTGTGGTCTTCTACACAGAACATTGGTTGTGTAAAGACAGATTGCACATGTCAAATCAGAGCAGTTTTCTAGTGACATTTAGGGACTTTTTAGTAGGTAGTGATGGTACAAACGAATGCTGACAACGGATAATTTGAAAACCTCCACTTTGGTCCAAGTTTTTGAAATAATCTATTTTGTTGTAGCTTTTGTGTAGATGGCATGTCAAATACCCAGTCATACTGAGCAGATCTACATACACAAGCCCATCTAGCCTGTTTGAAATAATTAAAACAGCTTATTGTCCAAAGACACAAGTGAGCAAAGTGACAATCAGAGCTGCTGATGATCAAAAACAGCTAAAGATTAGGAAGCATGATTACCAGCTCAGACAGATATTTTAAGAATCTCTTGAATTAAATCTGAAAGTGTGACTGTTGGAACACAATTCCATTGTCACGTTTTGGGAACTTACTCCTTTTCACTTCAACAGCATATCCCTGCTGCGTTGGCAGCTTTCAGGTGATAAAAGCATCTGTGCCTTGATAATTAATGGTTACAGAAACACATTTGACCAAATCTCAATATACGACAGCTGTAAAGAAATTGTTGTCCATGAAACTTTGAATAACTTTTTCAGGACATGGCCTGTTCACCATCATATCACCGACTTTCAAAAATCTTGTTTCAGCAATCAGCTGACACATACAAAAGCTGGAAAATTCCCTGACAAAAATAAGATGGGTACTCAAAATACCAAGGAAGGCTATGAGAACATAGCCAAGCGCATCTAAGCAGCCATTTCCTTAGTGCTTAACGTGATGTGGAAAAGGCAGTTTACAGAAATTGTGGTAGTAAAACAGAGGACATGAGGACAAAGTAAAGATTCCTGGAGGACAGTTTGTGTGATTGCCAAGAAGATAATTTAAACTCACTTTATATGTGGAAAATTATCGGGTTCCTATCGCGATACGGTTCTTGCAAAATCTTTGCACTTAAAATCTGAAAGACAACTTTTGCAAAAAGTTGATTTGGGGTTACATATATTTCAAATGTATTTTATTTGGCCACAAGTTCCTACCTGTGAGTATCTACTGCCTGTTTAAACACTCCAAACACAGAAATAAGATGTCCATCCATTTTATGTCAGTGTTTTAGGAATTATGTATTCAGCCAGCTTTACAAATTGCAGAACTCATATAGGTATGCATTGCAAAGACACTTTGCTAAGTCTTACAAAGCTGGAGGTGTCGAGCTTCTTCCGGCGGGCCAGGTCTGTAATGTTGTCTCCGTTGTAGTTGATGCTCTCCATGCAGCCCTTGAAGTTTTTTTTCCCGCCTCCCACTGGCTTCCCACTGTACGGCATCCCCCCAAAGCTCAGCTAGAGAGACAAGCAACAAGGAGAGAAACGTTTACAGAGTGAACTTGTTTATTAAAGAGTTTCTATAGTCCCAGAACAGACCAATTCTCACTTTAAGTGTTTGTTTTAGGATTGTTCTGGTATAGAAATAGCAGCTTTTAACATCTGTAGCTATTTTGTTGTGCTTTAAATGATGAGTTTAAGAAAAAACTCTGCCCAACTGCTTCTTGGCCAGATCATCGTTGTAAGTGAGAATGAGTTTTCAATCGACTCACGTGGATGAATAAAGGTTAAATAAAATACATTTTTAAAAAGTGCATCTCTTGAACCAGAATGTTAAATTATATAGTTATTTGGGTTAGCGTAGATAAATAATTGGCTGGGCTAAATTTTGAGATGAAGTTTCTGTGCATGTTGATCAGTTTTTGGAAAAACTTAATTTGTAAAGAGATCCGATTTGGGCAGTGGCGGTTTGTCCTACAAGCAACCCAGGCAACCCCCTAGGGCGCCATTCAGAGGGGGGCACCAAATTTAGTCCCCTCCCAAAATAAAAAGCACAATATTACACCACATAACTGTGGCAAGCTGTTCCTATGTTTAAAATGCTATCTGATTGGATGGTGAGATCAAATCAAACAGACCAATCAGAAAGCAGATGTCCTTCAGACCTCTCTCATAAGGCCCACACGCAAACCCTGGCTTTAAGCCTCAGATTGGACCATAAATGCTAATACAACCTTCAAAATGAGATTTTTTAATAACTGTTGAATACGAGAGGTGTGCAACTCTTTATTTGCCTTCATTATATGTTTATGTGTCCTTGTTTACATTTTTGTCTCGACAGCCAAAAAACAACATCATATCATCTGCAAACAGACTATCTAGGCTAACTTTTGACCAATAAAAACATACAACGTAATTAAAGTGCTGAGTTTAGCGTGCAGATTTCTAACTCTAAATGCCTGTGGCCACACCTCTGCTTCTTTTGTTGTTTAACTTTTTTGTTTAAAAAAATCCTAGACACACAAACTCCTTTCCAGACCTGCATTCACTTTATTTTGCAGGCAGTTACAGAGCTCAACTACAAACATATGTTTTTAATGACTCCAAATAATCGACACCATGTTTGTGCACAACAGATAAAATACCGTACAAATGTGATCATAGCAGCAATAAAGCAAAGCATCAAATCAAGAAGATGATGGTTAGTGAGGAACAAATAAGATGAGAAAAACACCAAAATGGGAACGTCGGGAATAATAAACATGCATCTGGTGGGAAGAGCCAAAGGATACAGGACTAATGAAAATATAATCCGTGTTTCATTTTCCTCTACGGTTGTACACATGTTCATTTCTCGTCCTCTTTACACACAGCTCTCACCCTGAAGGAAGCAAAGGTAATAGTCGACGGGTGTTCTGTCAGTGTGTGCGTTTTTGTCAATGTTAGCATTGTGTGTATGTGTCTTTGGTGACTTCTGATAGTCTCGGTAGATACTGCTAAGGGTGGACTTTATTGCACCAGGATATTTAGTCTACAAGCCTAAATGGAAGCTGAAGATGATTAAAAATGAAGGAAGATGGAGAGGTTGGACTAAATGGAACACACACGACTAAAAGCTGGTGACTGTTTTGCTGCTTGTAAAGAGATTTAATCTGGATGCATTTAGGATCACGACACAAACGCCTCTCTCTCCTCACACATACACCCTCCTGGTAGAGTACACCCAGTCGTATAGATTTCCCCGAAGATCCTTTAATTCAACAGCTTCAGTTTTAATTGGACTGTGCTTTGTCCTGCCCCATTTCTCAGCATCCCACTTAACACTGGAATAGATCAGCCATGTCAGCAAAATTCACAGTTAAACGCAAGCATATCAATACAAACACAACAAAAAACAAACAAATGCACTTATAAACTTATTGAACACACTGATACCAATATGCAACGCATGATCAATTTCCTGTTTTTGGAATCATCATTTAAAGAGCAAGTCACCCCCTACCAGAGTCTTACTCAACTCCCACTTCCTGATTGAAAAATGCAACAAATGCTGTTGCCTAGCAGACCGAGAGGGCGGAGCCGCTAACAAATACACACACTCACAACATTGTGACATCATAATCTACCATCTAACATCATAGTGTACCTCTTAGCCAATAGCGATGGCAGATTTAAATTGAAACGCAGTGCTGAGTTTTTAGCTGACGACGGTGCAACACTGACAGTTTTAGGCAGAATATTTAAATTTTAACTAAGATGCACTAAAGTGCCGAATTATTGACTACATTTTTCTACAGCACAATTGGACACTCATTTATATAGTTTATCAGCAAAAAATTGTTGATTTGAAGTGACTTGCTCTTTAACCCTTTAATGCATAATGGTCACTACAGTGGACAGGTACTCAAAATTGTTAGTTATTTATTTTTGCTATTAAGCACAGCTGTTGAAGACTTTATTGCATGTGAGCCTCTCCATTTGGACTTCAGTAAGGCAAGCCAACATATTTCATGTTCAGAATGCACGCTGTCCACTGAGGTGGACATGTAATAAAGTATTTGTAAATTAACAAAATGTTACAAAAAATATTTGTTGAAATTTGTTTAATTCACACCTAAAGATGAATGAAAAAAATTGTTTAAAAAATCATGGTTTAAAAAATCATGGTTTAAAAAATCATCTCATAATTCATGCATCAGAGGGTCAAATTCATGCATCAGAGGGTTAAATTTGTTGCATTCCAAAACTGGATGACATAATTAAGTCAGCGCGCTGAGATGCCAATACCTAATTTCCTGTGTGGTATCAGAGTACTGCACAGACTATCAGTGATGAGTCGTTTGAATGCTGGTGCACATCAGAACAGTGATGAAGCCAGCAGAGGTGCTGGATCGGGGCATCACAAGGACAGAGACGTACTAAATGTGCACGGCTTTTGAGATAATTGGATAATCGTGTTTGAGCCCCCGGCTATTTGTGAGCATCTAGATTTGTCTGCAAACGGTTCACATTAACAGTCACACTGTTGTGCACAAATCACTGGTACAGCCTGAAGCTTCAACTCTCTTTTCAGATTTGAAAGTATGAATACGAAACTTCCAAATATCAGTAAAACTAAAGCCAGAAGCTAGTTCGAGCAGGCTGCACACGTTTGATTTTTACAACATGAATACATAAATTGTCTTTTATTTATTTTTTTTTTTATGAGAGAGCTTTTGATATCCACTGTATGAGGAAAACCAATAAAATCACAGTGTTTAATTCATTTTTCAGACCTACTTAGGTTTTATTCAGCATTATGGGACTGGGGAACCTTGAACAGTCTTCCACAGATGTGCACATGCAAGCAGAGTTTTTCATTGGGTGGCCTTGCATGCAGCAATCAGTGACTGGACCAACTTAGCATTTAAGTAGACTATCCTTTGATTGTCTAACACGTCACATCAAAGTAAAATAATAAGATTTCAAATTTTCTTTTCCACATATCAATCCATCCATTTTCGTCTGCTTATCTGGAGTCGGGTCGCGGGGGCAGCAGCCTAAGCAGAGATGCTTGGACTTCCCTCTCCCCAGCAACCTGGGCCAGCTCCTCCAGGGAAATCCCAAGGCATTCCCTGGCCAGCAGAGAATCATAGTCCCTCCAGCGTGTCCTGGGTCTTCCTTTAGTCTCCTCCCAGTTGGACGTGCCCAGAAAACCTCACCAGGTAGGTGTCCAGGAAGCATCCTAACCACATGCCCGAGCCACCTCAACTGGCTCCTCTCAATGTGTAGGAGCAGCAGATCTACTTTAAGCCCCTCCCAAATGGCCGCGCTTCTCACCCTATCTCTATAGGAGAGCCCAGACACCCTAAGGAGAAAACTCATTTCGGCCACTTGTATCCACTATTTTCCCGTATAATGTCTTACATAAAGTAACATATGCATCCATGTTCTTCATTTATCTAAACTCCAGTTATGGAGGTCCTCAAGATCTTGTCCTAGTGGCATGTGACCAGAAAGGTAACATCCTACCCACCTCAGTGAACTTATTTTAATGTGGAGAAGAAAAGGCTCTACTCTGAGACTCCTCACCTTCTCGCTAAAGCTGAAACCTTAAAGATCCATCCTACTGAAGAATCCCTTTTCAGCTGCTTGTATCCAGGATGTTATCCTTTCAGTCCTGATCCACATCTTCTGCACATAGTTGGGGGTTGGGATCTAGATCAGCTCAACTTCTTCAAAGTCCTCCTTACAGAAAACACAGCTCTACTAGTTTTTGGTCCATCTCTCATTCCATGCTATGTGTGAATGAGACACCAAGATACATAAACTCTTCCACCTGAGGTGGAAACTCACTCTCCATGCCAAATGCCAGTTTATGATGCTGGGACCCCATCCTTGCTTTCTCAGTTTCATAATCACTAGACTGTGACTCTTCCCAGCAGGTGGTGGGCCCATGTGGAGTTGGCTTCCTGAAGCATTTTCAGGCTGAGCAAATTTCTTTTTTTTTTTTTTTTTTTACAATATGCAACATGCAAAGCTGAAACAGATGAATTAACCACCTCATATTTTAGAATAGAGCCTAAAATCATTTTGGTACAAAGGCAAAATGCTTAGCACAATTCGACTCATATATTCCTATCAGCTGCTGAGCATCGACACTGAAATACTTCAGGTGGTTAAGTTTACAAGGCTTGTTCGTCTCTTCATTGTTTAGCAGAGATTGTTATTTGGTACCCGTGAGCTTTGTTGCTTAATGCTCAATATACTTTACTCCTTACCTCATAGTCTAAATCCAGATGATCAAACTCTCCATTGGTTCGGAAGTGCTGAGTGTGTCCATTCAAGGTGAAGTTGACATTGCGACGGTAGCGCTCAATCATCACTGAGTGCCAGTGGTTGTCATCCAAGAGACTGCCGGTGGTTACAGAAGTGTGACCCAGGATGGAGCCATACTGGTTACTGCCTGTAGCACACGTTTTAAAATATGAGTTACGAAATGGCACCAAGGACAGAGTAAAGCAAGTCAAACATTTGCATGTGTCTGGTAAACAGATCATAAATATACCAAATCATGTGAAACTCTGTTTTGCGCACTCAGCAGGAGATCAATTAGTGCTTTTGAATGACTTTGTTTGAATGAATGACACATTTGCTGCTCACCCAGGTTTATCTGCAGCAGTAGCTTAGCCTTTCGAAGTTCCAGGGTGATGTAGTCTCCCTGCTGACCCTCCCCGTGGAGAATGACACCCTCACTTTCTGATGTCTTAAACCTCAGTGCAATAACGTCCTTGATGATCTTCATCTTCTTAACCTGGAGAAATGTTGGAAACAAAAATTCTCAAGGTTTTTCACGTCATAGGTGGCCAACTTTTTACAGAAATCTTTCCACAAAATTCTGTTCTTGTGTCATGGATTATGAAACTTTACGTGATGATTATGACATTTGTATTTTCTATACAGAAAGTGTTGGAAGGACACCTGAAAAGTACTTGTACCTTGAATCGGTATGAGATTACACCCTGCCCGTCAAAGTTGATAACGTCGGCCCCTGCAAGAGATCAGCAGCAAGCACATGGTTAGAGAAAATGAAATAGACTGCGGGTCGTAATTACAAAATATGTTCGAATAAAGACACAGAATAATGAGGTATAGAACATAATTGAAATGTGCACTCTTACAGCCAAGAAGTGTAAGGCATAGTGGGTGTAAATTAAAAAAAAATATGATGTACAAATCACTGATTACCTCAATGCATTATCAGATCAAAGATTGTAAAACACTTTAAAAACATTTATGAGGCTAATTCTATTCCACAGACCCTACAAAGTTATGCTTTTAGTTAGTTTTTCGCATGAAACTCAAACCAACACAAAATATGATACAGCTACGAGCATCACAATAATTTGTTGATAAGAGGGTGTTTTATTTCCAACAAGGAGATAATACTGTAAAGGAGATCATTCAGTTATTGGTGTCTGGGTTAGCTTCATATGCCTCTATGTTATTTAAAACGCCACCAGATTGTAAATGACTGTTGCAGGATGTAGTTGAAGCCTAGGAAGGTAGTGGGATCCCATTTACATGATGGATCAACAAGGAATTTGAGCAAAAACAACTTTTACAGCTGAGTTGATGTGGTTTATTATCATATTCTTTCCTGTACAGGTGTGGCTAACTTGGCAAGAATTTAGATCAGGTCAGGACTGGCCATGCTCGTCTGATGCCCAGTCTTAGCCATTAGCAGGTCTGCATTCTAACACGATTTAGAGACTCGTGCCAGTAAAGGGCCCAGGGTATGAAGCAACCATGGGCTTTTGTAAGATTGCTATGGAAACTTGAAGTGCAAGAGAGAATTTCATTAGTTTGGAAAATACCGATGAGTGTATAGCATAAGGAAAACATTGACACCTATGGTTTTTCAAATTTGTGGCATTCAAGCAACTTGGGTAGTTATTGGATAATGTAGCAGTGTTACAGTAAGAAGTATTATGACCATCCTAAAGTTAAAGTTAGTTTCTTACTGGCTTTTGACTGTTGGTGAGAAACTGTTTATTGAATAAAAACAGGGTGTTCCAACAAGTCTTGAAACATTTGCAAGGGTTCTCAAACACCTAGCATGAGTTTGAAAACATCGTTGTTGTGTTGCCTGCAACTAGTCAATGCTCAAACTTTGTGCATTACTAGGTTCTTTTTTTATAAACACAGAAAATAGTTGTTTTACCTTACTTTGCTGACGTTTCGACTGCTACTGCAGTCTTCTTCAGAGCTCACCATGGTGGCGAGCTCTGAAGAAGACTGCAGTGGTAGTAGCAGCATACTGACTCAAGGAGAAAATATGAATAGAGAAGAGTGTCGATCACTGATTGGCTAGTGGCTGGCATTACTGGTTGCTCCACTGTTTTTCGCCTGCTGCCTCACGGTCTCATTGCCCAGGACCTTTTCCAGATTCAAAGACTGATAAAGAGCTACAGACTGTGCAAAACACCACTACTACTGTATGTCAGCCATTGTTGTGCTGGTTGTGTTTTTTCTGTCACTACAGATCATCTTGTACTACTTTTGTTTCAGGTACAGATCACCCTGTGGTTGCGTGTTGGTACTACAGAATAGTAGTTGCTCGCATGGCAAACCACTCATATCAAAAGCCCTCAATTGCTTCTCAGTAGTTCTATGTGTAAGAAATGCAAACTATGATAGACATTCAGGAGAACTACATTTTGGAATAAAAGGGGTGGACTACAACAAATTATTACAAGTAAAATTGCAAGACATCAAGTGTCGTAAGGTTTTTGCAGTTCTATCGTATGCACCATGTGATCTGATGAAAACGTTTTGCACGCACCAGTTCAGTGTGTTTACTACTGAAAATTAGCATATTTTCTTACAGTTCTGTGTGTATGTTAGTCGCAAACAGTCATAGCTCAGGATACCAACTTCACAAGGACACATCAAAACAACAGAAAGCTTAATAAGCATGATCCCATGTGTATGTTCTTAGGGCCTGCACATTTACCATAGACTGTTGCAAACAGCTGAATGCAGAAATGAGAAGAACTGATGTTGAAGTCTGTAGAGAAGTAATAAAGTGGAGGGCTTGAGGCACCCCCTCAAACTTTCTGTTGTCATTTAGAGTTTTCGTGTAACTGCAGAGAACCATTGTGTGTGTGTGTGTGTGTGTGTGTGTGTGTGTGTGTGTGTGTGTGTGTTGTTGGAAATTTTAGAGTGTAGGATACTATAATGCTGCTTGAGAAAGATTTAATGCACAGTCATGCTGTTTCTCAGTCTAAAGTGCTTTTGATGTTTTACTGATATGAAATGTGAGAATATGCCAAGCATGCCTGTTGTGATGAAGATCTCCCAGTAAATAATAAAAATCCTGTCTCCTCATATTGTTTGTTGCTTCAGTTCACACTCAAACTTTCTTTTCTTTAGTACCTCTTCAAAACCTTTATTTTTTGCTTTCTTTTATACTTTTTTCATGCAGACAGGGGTAGGGTTAGGGGTCAGGGGTTAGGGTTTCAATGTTCCAATGCTTCTAGAACACATCTAAGCAAGCAAAACGGAGTTTCCAATATTAATAAATAAAAATAATTGATATTGTTTAATTTGACTCAAATCCAATGTTTATTACACACACCAAAACCAGGGACACACTTGACAGCATAAAGAAAACAAATTATGAATGACTATAAATGAATGTAAATGCATCAAAGTGAAATCTTGTTAATAATCTGCAAACTCATCTGCCGGTGTAAAGCCATCCTACACAGACAGGCCACCTGTTTTACTGTGAGGTGGGTCAAGGCTGTAGTTAACTGGCATTTAGTAGTTATGAAGTTAAAGTGTGTCCATGGAAACAAGTGTGAGCCTGTATGTGAAGCAAATTAAAGGACTTCAACAACAAAAGCAGGCCGCCCACAAAATGTCATGTTATATCTATGAGGAAAGAAAAATCACATTTATTTGACTAAAGTTGATGAATATTTAAGCTACTTACATGTAATAAGGACATGTTTTCAGTTGCAGCTGTTTTATTGTTTTCATCATGCCGTGTTCAAAATCCAATCAAGAAAACGCCTTTAACCTTTTTTGAATTTTATTTGAATTTCTCGACGATCATACGGAGCTCTAGAAATGTGTGCCACGGTAATATGAACACAATGTATCGTAATACACTAGATCAATCAAAATACACCACAATGCATTGAAACTAAAACTAACATCACAGTTTTCAGAGATTTTCACACTTATTGAAAAGAACATAATGTTTTTTTTATGTCTTAACCCTCCCACTGTCTTTTTGGGTGACCCCGCGAGGAAAGTTGACCACTGAGCAGGAATGATGGTTTATCCCTTGAGGTCCACGTAGCAGGGGTGAGGAGTGAGCACCACCTCACCCCTGCCATGTGGACCTCAAGGGATAAACCATCATTCCTGCTCAATGGTCAACTTTCCTCGTGGGGTCACACCCATTAGGACAGTGGGAGGGTTACATGTAAAGTAATAAACGTTAATCACATGAAGTGAAGAATAATTTACTGAGATTGCTCTAAACAATTTTTTGATTAAGCTAAAAATGCTCAATCTACATTATTCAATTCAATTCAATTTTATTTATATAGCGCCAAATCACGACAAGAGTCATCTCAAAGCACTTTACATAATAAACATTCCAATCCAGGCCAGTTCATGCTATCAGGAACCCAGCAAATTGCATCAAGTCACTGACTATTGTCAGTGACTTTACAGCAATCCTCATACTAAGCAAGCATATAGCGACAGTGGAGAGGAAAACTCCCTTTTAACAGGAAGAAGCCTCCAGAGGATCCTGGCTCATTATAAGCAGCCATCCTCCACGACTCACTGGGGATAGAGAAGACAGAGCACGCACACACACACACACACACACACACACACACACACACACACACACACACACACACACACACACACACACACACACACACACACACACACACACACACACACACACACACACACTCACACTCACACTCACACTCACACTCACACACACACACACACACACATTAACGCACACTTGTTTTTCATCAATACATTTGCTGTGATCTCTGGCATGAATACATGTTTAGTGAGTCATTCTCTTTCAGGAAGTAGAAGTTAACCAGAGAAGTGGGCAGGGTTATGAATCTTACTCATTATTAATCAAGATATTCAGACTTTTCTCCTCTGATCCACCAGTCATGAAAGCAGTCGTGTAACATAATAGCAGCCTTTTCCTAACAAGCTCATTCCCAACCGGGAGCATTTTGGACGCAGAGCGAGAGCGAAAGCGTTCCACGCAGCTGATCTCGTGATTTAACAAAACCAAGGGAGGAATTGCAACGTCAGGCATGCCTTCAGAAGTCCACACACAATAATAAGCAAGGAGAAAGAGTGCTGCATGTATTAAAAAAGGTCTGGTTTATTTTCTGTGCTGTTTACATTGGTTAGATTTAATGGCATGTGACTTTTATTTTGAAAATGTCTGGGTGTTTTAAACTGCTTTTGTGTTTAACTTCCTGTCTGGCACAAACTTAAATATGGAGTTTGATGTGTTTTGGTAGCACAACAAGTAAAAAATAGACTCAAAATGTAATGATGGCGTCCTCTCACTTCTGGGGCACGTCCAAAACATTACACTTTGCTGCCGGTGGAAAGGCACTCTAACGCCACTTTAACGGTGACTAATTGCTGCGTACGTTTTGTGATGCTTTCACCTGAGGTGGAAAGAAGGGGTTACAGTGACTACGTTTGCTTTGCAATGTTGATGCCTTATCTTCAGAAATAACACAAGCCTGAATGAGTTCTGCCGGGTTGTGGGGTTGCTACTGCTAATCAGTGTTGGGAACGTTACTTTAAAAAGTAATTAGTTATAGTTACTGATTACTTTGTCAAAAAGTAACTCAGTTACTAACTGAGTTACAAGATTATAAAAGTAACTAATTACCAAGAAAAATAACTACTTAGTTACTTTTTTCATTAAAGCATGGAAGAATTACTACAATAGTGAAATATAAATGACTATTGACTGCAACATAATAAAATGTATGTCTAAATGTTTTTTATAAACCTGAATAATTTAAATAAATAAGCACTTAACAGGAGGAACTACTAACAGGAACATTACACTAATCTAGACTATTAAAAGGTCACTGTGTGATATTCACCAAGACCCCAATCAGCTAAAATTTAAAATTGCAAATAGAAACACCTGTAAAGGTTACCGAGCCTTTAAATGGTCTCTCAGTCTAGTTAATTTACAGAAATGATTGTAATTTTGGACAGTATTCTAATTTTTCCAGCTTTACATAATTGTGTGTTTTTAGTAGCATTTCTGTTGCTGCTAATCTAGTAACGGTTAAATAAATAAATAAAATCCTTTAAAATGACACTAGAAGAGGCACAACTTGGGTCAGACCCAACCACAGAAGAACTGAAGCTGGGTGGTGAACACACACAAGTAGTTCTAATAACACCTGAGCTCCATGACGTCTGAGACTGATGCATCAGCGTTACAGCGGGACTGAAGACATGATCAGAAACAGGTTACAGCTGGATGATCTAGGAAGGCAGAAGATCAGGACGTCTGAGCGGTGAACAGGTGAGCGGACCTTCGGGACGTCCCGCTGTCACGCTAAGAAGGGCACGGCTGCAGACCCGCTGCAGCCGTAGATATTCATCACGTCTTCCTCGTTCTTCACGGGCCGTGATGCGCTTGGATGAAAACATCTACCTCTTTAGCTCCTGATCAGCTGATGACAGCTTCAACACACCGCGCTGCTTAACGCACGCATGTCCTGATCAGTAACAGAAACAATCGTTTTGTTAAAAGAAGACGGTAATTAGTTTGCTCATTACAGAAAGAAATATGTTTTAATTAACGTGGTTATTTGAAACAGCGTTATTCCCATCACTGCTCTGTTGTGTCTACAGTGGCAGCGACTGAGACAGTGAGGGTCTCCGCCCACCCGGCCGATCATCATCGTGTTTGTAAGTGCGTTACCGACACCTCTCTCTCTCCCTGGCTGCAGCTGAAGTGTGGCGGTCAGAAAGCCTCACACTGATGCTCAACATTCGACAAGCACATAGTAACGCACAACCTTCCGTCCCCAGTAACGGTAACGGCGTTGCAAAAGTGGGAAAAGTAATTAATTAGATTATTCCGTTAACCAAAAAAGAACGCCGTTAGTAACGCCGTTATATTTAAACGGCGTTACTCCCATCACTGCTGCTAATGGTTAGCTTCTACTAGCAGGAGAAGCACTCTGCTCACTCCGGGACACTAAATAAACACAGCCTTCCCCAGCCGTAAATCAAGGTGCGTGAGTCCATGTTTGCTAGTTTACAGTGTGACAGAGACCCGAGTGGCTTTTTTGACCAGAACTTTTCTCCGTCTATGTTCTTTCAGCGGCTAATGCAAGAAATAGGGATAGAAGACCATTTTCGTGTTCAGTCTTGATGTTTAAATTTAGAGTGACCAATTTTATTTTAAAAATACCAATTAAGACAGTGTCTCAGGGTTAGGGTTAGCAACAATAGATACTGTGGTAATACTTTGTTAGCTGTGCTCACACTAAACGTCCCCAAACCAGTTTTAAACAGTAATATGAAACCTCCTTGTGGGTAATGTTAATTCAAAATGTTAGTATTGGAGGTTGTGATGTGAGTGCAGCTGTAGTCCACACTTAAATAAGCACATATATTACAATGAGGAAGTAAAAAGATTATCACAGACATGGGTAAACATGTGAATTGGTTATGTTATAAAGTAGAGAAGCAAATCTGAAAGATAAAAATCTGATCACTAATTGGGCCTAGGTTGCAAACATCTTGGACACAATCTTATAACAGTGTGTATGACAGAACATGACTTTTAGCTTAGTTGGATTAGAAAAGTGCTCTTAATTAGGAGACACAAGGTCTGCATTTGTGAAATTGTTCATCCAAATTTTGGTTAAACGATTTGGAAGCATATTGCTCAGATTAGAAAATAAAGAAACAGTATTTTATTATTTCAAGAACATTTCCTGTTGCATTGACGTAAATCCGTGACATAAATTGTTAGCCGGGCAAGCTGTCCTATATAGTCTGGCCATGACCCATAGATAGAACTCAGTCGTAGGGGCAGAATATACTGTTGTTTTTTAAACTGCACCAAGACCAATCAGAGCCACAAACAACGTGACATATTCATTGCTGCACAAATCAGTCAACAGGGGAGTCTTCCTTACACCATCAAAGTAAAAGAAGAAGCAAATGCATCCATATTCAAATAAAGTACCTCTATCTGCTCGAGTCTGATAGTAAGGTTCAAATCTAAATCATCAAAAGTTGATGCCAAAGCCGTTTCAAGCAAGCACCATTCCTGAGCCGACACCATCTTTGTAATTTAACCAAAATTTCTTCAGTCCAACAATGTCTCACTGGAGGCTAGTGTCATGATCCTGCCATGCCCTGACCTCCATGCACCATTATTCATCTCATCAGCCTTCATGCCTCACACCTGGTCCTCTCACATCAAGTCCCAGCCAAACCCTGTTTCCACAGCAACCCCAGCCTGCATCTCATCAGCTTCATCCACTTCACCTGCTCCTGACTCCTCAGCTCATCACACACAACTGCTTCCCCTGCTACTTAAGAACCAGCCATACAACCATTCAGTGCCAGATTATTGAACGCTCACGCCAGTAAATCTTCCAGCCGTTTTCATCCTGCCTGATCATAGCCTCCTGACCTTGTTTCCACAGCTGACCCTTGCCAAGAACTCTGCTTGCCTCCATGACCCTCGCCTGTTCACCGACTGTCTCCAGCCTCGCCCTTTACGGGTAACGCCACGTCTTAGCTCTTGGCTAATAAAGACTTTTAAAGCGCCTTACTGTGTCTTGGTGTCGTCAAGGGTCCTTAATGGGCCACTCCCATCTGTACCGGGTCGGCCCGGGCCGGGTAGCGTAGGTTGTTTACATATCTGGGTGACCTGGTAGTTTTCCGGGCCAACCAAGGCTCATTCTCAGCCCTCTTCTCGAGGGGGTCTGCTTCAGGCCGACCAGGGCCAACACACCCACTGCTGACAGCAAATTCACACCTTCCATTAGAGCAAGCCTCTGATTGGTGGGTAGAATCAGCCCACATGGGCTTAAGGCAAGGATGTGTGGAATCAACCGGGCCAGGCTGGGGCCGACTGGGGCTACCCGGCCCGGGACGACCCGGTACAGATGGGAATGGCCCATTAGTTCCACCCGTTACAGATAGCACAGCAAATCCCTGTCTTTATTAGAAGACAGAAAATGTGCTTAACCATTTGGAACCAACTTTTATTTTCCTGGCCTCTTTTTTCTACAGCAGCATATTGGTTGACTAGCCAATAAGCTAGCAGCTAGCAAGCTAGCAAAAACTAAAGTTAACTCACTTGTTAAAAAAAGAAAAGAATGAGGATTCAATCACTCCAATTGTGTACTGAAAATGGTAACCACTAGCATTGCAGCTAACAGCTATAAAGCAGGTAGAGAGTTCCCCCTTTAGAGCACCTACCCACCCCACAAAACTGTCAAATGCGTTTTTTGATCAGCAAAGGCCTCTAGAGTGGTGGCAAATAGGAAACTGGTCAAATAGATCAATTTAAATCTCTAGCTTAAAAAAAGTCTAGTGTTACTTTAATTACATTTTCTCAGCTAAAATCTACAAAACTACGTCCATCACTTCAGATTCAATGGTGATTTCCAACAGATCTAAGCCATAGTTTATTTTGGAACGCCAAAATTATGATTATACTATTGCTTTCAAGCTGTGTAAAAAAGGCAAAACACCTGTCTCCCTATCCTCAGTTTGCATTACCGTATCATGAGCAGGATGTAACAAGCAAGAGGGCATTTTGAACACAACCTTGGCGCACCTCTGTGTCTGAAAGTCTACATATACCTAATAAAGCTAGAAATGTCCGTCTACAGACCTGCTCTAAAAATAAATGCAACCCCAAAACAAAATCTATTTAAGTTTCCTGCACTAACAAAATTCTGCTAGTTAAATGACCTGACATCGTGTTTTGAGTAATGGCACAGGTTAGTCAGCTGTACTTGATTACTTTTGAATTAATTAATGTACGAAAGTATTTGTGTTTGTATAAAAAGGGCATTTTTGCTCCCCTTTTGCCTCACATCATGCGTCTACTATGTCTCGGCTCCTTGAAATGATTGATTTTGTACATTAATCAAATAAAAATCAGCGTGTAAATTCCACAGCACGGTGGATCAAGACTCCTTTTTGGTCCCAAGCTTTGGCACAGACACATGGATGTACATGCGCACAGTTGGATGAGTCATAATATGGCGTTGCATTTAATTATCATACATTTACAAAACCCAGAATTACCATCTCCAGCCAACATATTTAGCAGTTATGCTAGGAACTAAACATCTATATTTATCTGCCTCCTTCTCCTCCCACTACTTCTCCTTTGTGCTTTCATCCACTCGTGTTTATCGTATCCCGACACTGTACTTCTCTTTTCTTTCATCTCTCACACAGGAAGAAATAAAGACAAAAAAAAACCATTTACGAGGGGCTGATTTTGAGAAAGCTGAGGAGTCGGGGCGTGAGGGATGGGTAGACGAACAGACAAATGTATGTGTTCTCATTTTCTGACTGAATGCTGAGGAAAGGAGCAGTGGCAGGGTAATCATGAGAAAGCACTGCAGGCTTCCACACACAGCTGACAGACACCTCTGAAATATGATGCATCTGACCAGAGGGGGTGTGTGCATGTGTGTGAGGAGTTGCGTGTCTCTCCTTTTTCTGTTGTCTCTGAAGTTTGAATAGTAAACATGTGTTTACCTGATTGTGTATTTATTATGTGTTCCACCTAACAGATGTCAAGGTGTGGTGGGCAGCAGTCATATCTGGCAGAAACACAAACTCTGAGCTCATTTGGGACTAGAAGCAGATGGGTATTTTTTATTTTATTTTAATTTATTTATTTTTTCAAATAGTAGCATGACACGAGACCCATTAAACTGAAGAAAAGTGTCATCATTCATCTGGCTTGCCTAAAATAAGCTTTTTGACATCTGGATGTTAATAATGATGTATTTATATCTACTTTCTGCACGGATAGACAGATTTCTATGTGTTCAGCATAAGAAGAAAACAATCTAATTTATGCCCATACCAAACAGCTTTTGATAGTTCTGTGTCAATTATCAGATGGGATGATTTAAGTTTGAAGAAAAAAGACATTTGGCAATGTAAGATTTTATGTATTTAACAAGCAGGTAGCAACACTACCTAGCTTCTCCTCCTCATACCGCTCAAGAGGCAGAGCTGCCTGTGCTCTTTATAACAGATCTAATCCCTTTGACACCACAAGTATTCTGTTTTCCTATTTCTAAGACCTCTACCTGCTCCCTAGGCTTCTAAAACCTGCTGTATCAGAACATATCCGGTGTTTGCCTTCAGATCGATTATCCAAGAAGCCCTAGTTTTAATTATTGCCAATCAGTTATATATTAAATTATTATATATCCTATAATGTTATAAGCCAATAAACGGTTCAATTAAAGTAACATTAAAACGTTTTTTTAACTTTAATCTAGAGCTTAAACATTGATCTCAGTGATTGTTGGGTTAAAAACTTGACACGTTTCATATTTGACACCTCTCTGCAGTCCTCTGCTAACCAGAGCCTGCACTCGATAGTTTTGTGGAGCGGGTGGGTGTTCTAGGGGGCGCTCTTTACAGTTGTTAGCTGTAATGCTAGCAGTTAGCATTTTCAGTATGCCGGTTGTCAATAAAAAGCACAAGAAGAATGTAAAGAGAGCCTTGAAGTAAAAGTAAGAGAGTAATGTCTTTGGAGGTGAAGCAAAAAGCTATAACCAGAGTCAATGTTTACAAGGAGGTTACAAAATCATGAACTGATGGTGACCTGGCTTTGCTGCTACTGGACTTCTACATAGTTTTGTCCAACAGTGTGGCTCTTTTTACTCTGGGGTTAATTTCAGTTTCAGTTGGCTCATGTTAGAGTTAGCTTGCCGTCAGCACTGCTGCAGGGATGTTTATCACAGTTGTAATTCCACTTTCAACCAGTAGGGTGAAGAGCAGGAAACATCTCAGCGTTACTTTACATAAGCATCTTCTCTAACTAATAAATAATGCATCATAAACCAAATAGGAGTGTTCTGTTTTGTACTTTTTGTATCGGTTTTCGTACTTTTTCCTGCTCTATTATTTATATATATATATTTTGCCATTTCAGACTCTGAGTCCACACAGTGTGCAGTTTCAGGCCAGTATGCCTCAGAGGCCCTCCAAACTTTGTTTACGATTAACAAAACCACTGGTGCCTGACAGCCTGCTCCTTGACGCCATTGATTGCTGATGCATTTCTTTTGCTAAACTTGAAAAATATATGTTGCTGAGTATGTAATAACATTTTTATGTTGGGTTTGGAAAGGAAAATATTGATGATGAATTATGAAAACCTCTGAGCGTGTTCGCAGTCTCTAGTCTGAATTCCCTCTCCAGTCAACAACATAGAAACTCCACATACTGTATGATAGATGTCTGTTATTTTCAAGGTGAGGATTTGAACCTTAGGGAGAATGGCTGTCTTTGCGCATAAACTGCTTTGTGTGCTTTTGTGTGTATTAGTACGGGTCGGCGTTTGTGAGCAATGTGCAGCCTGGCTTGTCTTCTTTATCGTCACTGGCTTGCTTCTTTTGACAAGGGAAGGAAATGAAACAAAGGAAACGTTATCAATGAGGCTGAGAGGACTGACTAGAATACAATGCACGCCCTTGTGCACCCCCCCCCCCCCCACACACACACACACACAGTGTGTAATCACATCTCTGGAGTGAAAGATGTATGTGTGCCACTTATAAGGGTAATTTATGCAGAGGCTTAATTGAAATTGTTATCAAAATCAATTTGGCAGTCTTTAATAGGATGAGCGTAAAGGAGGCAGCGAGAGTCGGTTCCCTAGATTATGCACGTCTTAGAAAGGAAGGGAACGTTTCAACGAATTGAGATTTTTGTGTTCGCATGTGAGCAGAGTTAAGTGAAAATGCATGTTTGTTCTCTTACAGTAGGAGCATCCATAAACTTCTATGCGCAGACCAATGCGGCCCTCCTCACTCCAGGCCAGCGGGATGAGCCTCAGGAAGCGAGCCACGACTCCCTGCTGCAGATCATGGCGAACTGCACTTTCCGAGTTGGAGTTTCCAGAGAATGCCTGTGAAGACAAACAGCCGTGCATCACTAAGACAATATAACCGCACAAAAACCAGAACCAGCTTTAGGGCAAAGACCTAGAGAATCTGCTCCTGTCACTGCCGGTAAGACACACACACACTCATGAAAAATACTGATTAATTAGAATGAATCTGAAGCTAATAGACCAGTTGCAGCCTAACAGCAGAAGACATTAGGAGCAAATCACATCAACAGTTTGTGTAAGTAACTCCCTGTTCCTATTAAATTATATTTAGGCTGATTTCTGAGTCCCAAAGGAATGATCTGGTCATATTAGCAGCAAAGAGCCAGAAACCCCAGTCTCCAAACAATAACACATTACTAGACAAAACGGGGTTAGAAATACAAGAAATCAAAGCAGTTGGGAGCTTTATGGGAGAAATCTTAAAACAGAAAAAGCAATTAACTTGTATTAGGCTACAATGGAGTACAATAAAATTTTTTTTAATATTTGTAATTTTTTAAATGATTCAATAAAGCTGTCAATAATTACTTGATTTTTCTCCATTTAGCCCCAAAAGCTAAAGTCTAATTCCATGAACCCACATTTTAAAAAGTCAGGCTTTACCAAAGAAATCCATAAATTGGTAATTTTACTGATTTACCAGTTCATAGCTAATTTCTACCAAGTCTAAGATGAGAACAGCTTAGAAAATCTGTTCTTTTGTTATTATCTGGAATTATCTTGTTATCTCAACATATCTACGCTTATATTTCAATGTTAATTGCTCAACTAATGTATTTATTTTGATGAAGAAAGTTTGTCTTCTTATGAAAACTATGGAACACTTCAGGATAAAAATTCAACGTAATGATTGAATCTTCAAAAAACGCAGCCTGGGCATTGTGATCAATTGATTTAAGCTGAAAATACCACTTTGAGGAATAGCCATCATTGGTTATTGGTATTATTGTTTTAGACCATCTCTAAGTTTCATAGTGATGACAGTAGAGGTGTTCTTGCAAGAATCTGGCAATATAATACATATCACAATGCATGGTAGACAATACGGCATATCACAATACTAAAAGCCAGATGCTATATTTGCAGTTTTAAAGGCTGGTTTAATTGGAAAACTCAGACGCTTCCAGTGTTATCTCAATGTCTCGTCTCTCCAGAATAAAGGAGGTGAATACTGCTGCCACCTAGCACTAAGAGTTTGAAGTGCGCCATACAAAAGAAATACAGGACATCTTTGCATGTAAACCATCAACTAAAAAAAAATTGATATTTACCGTTTTCGATTCAGTATCATAAACCAAAATATCGTGATATTTCAATATATCGATATATTCACCCCAAATGACAATAAATAATAAAACCAGGTATGATATGAGAAATACTTAATTGTGCACCATAACCATTTTATAATTTCCTGATAACAAATCTTTAATTTTAGGATATAAAGACAAATCATTATGCCGAGACAACAGAACTGTCAATTCATTATGTCAAGAAAATCACATAAAACAATGTATTAGCAGGCATAGCCGTGCACGAAGTCCATACGTTTTCATGAACATGGTAAATGAATTGTGTTTTCATAAACAGTTCAGATTTGTAATTGTATCTAAATAGAAACATGAGTGCTTAGAGCGACTGCTGCTCAGTGGGTGAACTTAGTTTATTCAACAACGGACAAGCCATCAGAAGCAGCAGGAATTTTCTCTCTGTTATTAGTGACTGCGTGTTTGATTCAATTCATTAAGTAAAAATCTCGGCTTGCATGTTTCACAGTGGCTTCTAGACGTCATGCGCAGACGGAGCCAATGGCGTGGGGTGGTGTTTTACGTTGACTTGCTATGAAACAGTTGAATGAATTAATGATTACAACGTACAACCATTTTGCTTTTTTTTTTTTTTAGCTAAAACAGCAGTGAGGGTTTCGTTGGCGGGACTAACAGTGACAGTGACAGACAGCAGAGGCGAGGAGGGCGACAGGCAACTAAAACAGAGCAGCCCCCAAAGACCAGGTGGAGAAACATAAGTGACTCAGAAAGGCTGACAAAGATGACTTGCTTGGCTCTGTTACTCTTTAGGGAGGTAAGACGATGTAGCCAACTGCCACATGGAATTATAAGGCTCTTTCATTGGTGTGGGTTTGTCCATTTAAACACATGGTATGTTTTTCCTGGTTGGATTTTATTAATCATATTTTGCCTTAAGGTAAAATAATCTGATGGTATTACCACGCTCACTCTATCAAGCCTTTTAAAACAGAAATCTAACTTTACATTCCGATATCAAAACTGGAGGATTTAAAATACTACAAATGCTTTTAACTTCAGATGACCAAGGTTGGGTTTCACATTGGTACAAAATCAGGAATCTGTTTTATTATTGGCTTTCTGGTTCAGACTGAATCTATGTTTTAAATGTTTTGCAAAACATCTTGAATGGCCTTTAAACTCTCATACACATTGCTGCACTTTTAGTATGCATGTTTCTACAGACCCAAACTTTAAGTGTTAGTAAATTAATGGGCTTAATTTCATTGTAATATTTCATTTAATAATCTTAAAAATCTTTCTGAGGAGGCCATCTACACCAGCTGGTGCAACATCAGATCATAATGGCCGTTTCTCAGTATGGGTACTCATCTAAATTTGTGTACTTTTGTAATGTCATCAAGTACTTTTCTAATCTCATGGCAAGTTCACTCAAAGTTCCTGGGTGTGTTTTTGTTCTGCCGACTGTATTGAGGACGGGTTGGCACATCCTGCTGCAGACATGGGCTGGTAAGGTATCCCATAATGCAAAGTGCCACAAACTGTTACACCTTGAATGGAAATGGCAGAGGAGAAAGTTAATAACTGCATGGTTTTTATATTAAAAATACAACTAATTGAGTGTAAATAAATGGTAAGCTTTAGTTTTTATGCATTTTTATGTTGTGTATTGTTTAACGTTTTCATTTCTGCGAAGCACCTTAGTCAGTTTTATACAGCTGTAAGGTGCTATACAAATAAAGCTGCCTTGCCTTGCCCAAATTAAGAAATATGACGTTTTCTGTTATTGTAGATAATTGTGGACAACCAGTAAAGTTAGCTATTTGTGTTTGTTCTTTCGGACACTTCAAGATACCACAAAATGCTAATTAGCTGACCCACTATCAAAATATTTATTTCAGGTCATTGTTTTAACCGTAGCATTACACAACACTCATTGCCATTACATAACGGAGTACAGTTCTGTTCAAAATGCCGCCTCCGTCCACCAGTAGTTGGGAAAATGGACTTTCTGCTTTGTTTGTGTAGTTGGGTGTTGAGAAATGGCCAATGACACACCCCAGCCATTCGACCGATTCACCTGCTTTCCTTCAGGCAGATGGTTGACTGTTATTTTAACCCCAGTGTTTATAAACCGTACCTACAGTAAGTCATTGTGACACAAGCTATAACATATGGTCAAACAACCCAACTTGGACTCACACAAATGAAAATACTTTGGCAACAGGATCGTCTTCCTCAGTCGTTGTCCAAGTTAAGTTGACCTTGATACAAAATAAATCATGAACACACTGACATGTCTGAATGAACATGAGACATTTGGTCTCAAGTGCATTCAGTTCCTGGAAAGAGAGCGTGCATTTTGACACAACCCAGGGGTTTTCATGAGCAACAGTGCTGCATTTTACAGAACAGTGCCTTTTCAAGTATGTTACGTCCTTTTTAGATTGCTGAAACGAACCTGTAGGTCCAACTCCATTTTATAACCAAACTCAACATAGAAGGCTTCTGGTTTTAGAGGGAGAGAGTTTATGTTTGGTCGGATAACTCTTCACTACAGGGGCTTACATAAAGTGACACTCTTTCTTAAAGACAGATGCGCAGACATCACCTCATTTGGTTCACCAGATTTTCTGTTTCTTCTCTTGACTGCTGTGATTTCTAGAAAATTGGCCTATAAATAATTTACAGTTAAACTGTTTAAAATTGCATTTCAGGGACCTTTTGTTTAGTTAGAAGTTATGGTTGATTTCCCAAAAATAATTCCCTCCTTTTTCACCCAACATTAAAGCAGCGATCTAGAGTTTCACTCCTTTCAGGAGTTGTGCACGATATTTCAGGAATTCGGGAAAGTGATGGTCTTGACCTGTACTGTTATGCAGGAAATATGTCTCCACGACCCCATCCCCCCCCCCCCCCCATCCCATAGAGATCAATGCAATTTCACTTGAGTGACGCTCAGCATTAGCCAATAGCATCAGACATTTGCTTATGTACAGACCAATCACAGAGCGAGCACAAGCTTTTCAGAACGTACCTAAACTGATGCAGAGTTGTTGACTTTTCTTACGGACGAGTCTTAAAAACATGGTGTTGCTTCCAGCCGCAGTCACAGAAGTAGAGAGAGAGGCTTCCAGTGCAATACATGTTTCTGCCTCTAGATGGTGCTCTCTGATAAAAAAAAATTTCCAGGTTTCTGCTTTAAAATGAACACATTGATCAAGATTAATCCCAACCTCAAAAATTAAAGAGCAACACCCTCAGTTCTTTTCTTTCTGAATTATGCCATCTCTAAGGGCCAGAATATACTTCCTGTTTAATGATGCATCGTTAATGCATGTCCTCCACGCCTTCGCACACTGCAATATACAAGTAACCAGTAGGTGGAGTTGACAAAATGAGTGAGACACATTCACCATGGTCACTCTGTCTCTGTTTTAGAGGTTTTTCATACCATCTACAATACGCTGCATTCTTTTTTCTGTTGATCTCAACATAGTTACTGAGCTCTTCTACTGACGCCATGTTTGTTTTGGCTGTACCCCACAAACACTGCTCTTTTTCTGGTGTACTCTACTGTGCCCCCTAGCAGAACACTCCAGTACTACATGCTGGGCCTGCTGCCTGCGTCAACGCAAAAAGCAAATAAAGTCCAGCCCTAACTCTAAAATCTTAAATGTCAAATATCAGACAAGCAAAGCTCCTTTAAAGTGAAACATACCAACCAAAGGATGACATCATGATGGCAATGTCCAATCCTCGTATAAAATTAATGATTTGGACATGTCCGGACCATTTTACATCCATCACAGCAGCCTGACAGCATGAGTTGTTTTTGTGTGTTGTTTTCTGCTCCGTTGCTGTAAGTGGATTGGATGCCCGATCTCAGTGACGGGCCACTGCAGTGAATCTCCTGACAGCATATTCAATCTTGCATTGTGATTTATATGACTTTGGATCAGTTTTATTTATTTATTTGTTTTTTGTTTTGTTTTTTAGCGGTGGCTATAGAGTAGCAAATGAACATGTGATGTATTCAAATCCTATGTATCCAAATGTTTCTCGTCTGCTTTAACACAGTGGAAATGGCCACAGAATGTGGCACATTAAAGAAAAAGGCAATTGTTTAATTTCTGCCCTTTTTGCTCTGGGTCTTCATTTGGCCTGACGAGAGACCTCTCTCTTTCCAGTAATCCACCTCAACTCAATCCCTGAACTATTTTCACTTCTGTTCTTTTCCCTCCGCTGTGAAATAAACGTGCACACCACAGCTCGCTCCCTGAGCTATTCGTCTACGCACTTATGTACAGAGCAGTTGGTGTAAGCCATCAGGGGGAAGAATCATTAATAGCATAGTAGGCAACTAGAGGAGAGAGAAATCCACTAGGTGGCCATGTGTTATGCCTGATAAGAAGTGGAGTGGGAAGGGCAGAGGATGAGTGTGACAGTGGGGAGAGAGACAAAAAAAAAAATCTCCAACACGGCTTTGACCTGCCTCTTCAGCGACCCGAGAACGTACCCCTGAAGATATGTTATCTGCAAAGAAGGAGATGGTCAAGAGTTCACAGTGAGCTCAAAGCCACAGAACTTCCATTGTTCCTCTTTCATTTTTTAATCTCTTTTCGCTTTCTGCCCGTGAAAGGTTAAGTGAAAACACAAACTGTGTTTTATTAGCACCCTGCTTCAGATTTACACAGCTCCACATGAGTCATCACGGAGCCTTTCAGAACACTAACTGCTGCTTCTACTCTCTGCAGGTGCCCACATCCTGGAGATCTGGGTTAAGTGACTTACTCAGTGCTAGTATGCTGTTTTAGAAGAGGGCTGCAACGCTCACTGGGAACGGTATGAATGCCACAGGCGGTGAAAAATGACTTTTGTAGTAAATATAGGGTGCCTGCTGGTCGTGTGGCAATCATGCCTATTTGGAGAAAAAAGATAATGATAATGATTTCCTGTTTACCAATACTCAGGTTGGTTTCCTGGCATAGAAAAAAGGTGTTCCTGTAATGGGAACCTTTCTGATCTCCCCAAAGATTTACCTAATAACTGCATATAAAACACATCCAGCATAGCTGCTATGTTATCATTAAATTAACATGTCAAACTTACTCAATTAAAAAGAGGACTTTTGAACTTCCAACAGCCTGACAGCCTATAATATAGGTTCCATTTGTACAGAATTAGGACCCTGCTTGGTTCTCCATCATCTAAAAGAACATGGTTGGATTGTGTCACTCTTAATACTTGCAGAAGATGTTTTTTTTTTGTTCTATTTTCTATTTCTTCAGATGGTCCCCTGCACCTTCATTATGCTCCTAAAGTAACAATGTGCATTTTCCCTGTCAATAGGGGGCAGTACATACCTAAAACATTGCAAGCAAGCAGTATTTTTGTGTTTGAGTACGACCTTACCAACGGATAGCCATTAGGGTCAAAGAGCACAACCTCCAGCTAAATGACAAGCACATCAGACGCTCTTTCATTACTGGCAATGAGCAAAGAGGTAAATGTGTTTATAAATGACTAAAGTTTTCTAACCACTTGTTACAAATCAGTAAATGTGTTTTGTCCTCACGGGCTCCTGTAGAGGGAAACATGTCTAATATGGCGCCGCCCAGAGACTTAGACCAGGGTTCATGTATTTTATATCCGGTTTTCATTGTTTTATTTTACAAAGCTGCAAAGATTTTTTTAACTGGCCATCATTTAATTAATTTTCAGCAACATGTCAATATTTCCTGAGATTAAAAATGTCACATTTAATCAGCGTTGAATCTATTCCCCAGAAAGTTCCCATTAACAAAGTTTTAACAGTTTTAAAATGGTTCACTGCATTTTTCTATTTGAATTGAAACATTTTCTTGGATGAGAAGTGAAACCCTGTCATGAAAAGCAAGTGCATGTGCTGTTTTCTGAATTTAGAAGGAGTGGAGCTTTAAACCTGTCCTGGAACCAGCCACTAGGGCATTGGGTGTTCGTTCTGGGTTCAACTTTTGGGCTTCAGGTAAAAGCCAAGTTCCTACAAATGTCATTGCCACTCCCTAAAAGTTTACATTAGCACACGAGTGTGACCCTATTGGTATGATAGCTAACCTAACCATGGTCCGCCATGCCTAAAATGGTGATGACCAACCAACTCTGGTATGTGTGAGACCCATACAGGTCCTTATAAAAAAATTAGCATATTGTGAAAAAGTTCATTATTTTCTGTAATGTACTGATAAACATTAGACTTTCATATATATTAGATTCATTACACACAACTGAAGTAGCTCAAGCCTTTTATTGTTTCTAATATTGATGATTTTGGCGTACAGCTCATGGAAACCCAAAATTCCTATCTAAAAAAATTTGCATATTTCATCCGACCAATAAAATAAAAGTGTTTTTAATGCAAAAAAGTCAACCTTCAAATAATTATGTTCAGTTATGCACTCAATACTTGGTCCGGAATCCTTTTGCAGAAATTACTGCTTCAATGCGGCGTGGCATGGAGGCAATCAGCCGGTGGCACTGCTGAGGTGTTATGGAGGCCCAGGATGTTTCGATAGCGGCCTTAAGCTCATCCAGAGTGTTGGGTCTTGCGTCTCTCAACTTTCTCTTCACAATATCCCACAGATTCTCTCTGGGGTTCAGGTCAGGAGAGTTGGCAGGCCAATTGAGCACAGTAACACCATGGTCAGTAAACCATTTACCAGTGGTTTTGGCACTGTGAGCAGGTGCCAGGTCGTGCTGAAAAATGAAATCTTCATCTCCATAAAGCTTTTCATCAGATAGAAGCATGAAGTGCTCCAAAATCTCCTGATAGCTAGCTGCATTGACCCTGCCCTTGATAAAACACAGTGGACCAACACCAGCAGCTGACATGGCACCCCAGACCATCACTGACTGTGGGTACTTGACACTGGACTTCAGGCATTTTGGCATTTCCCTCTGCCCAGTCTTCCTCCAGACTCTGGCATCTTGATTTCCGGATGACATGCAACATTTGCTTTCATCGGAAAAAAGTACTTTGGGCCACTGAGCAACAGTCCAGTGCTGCTTTTCTGTAGCCCAGGTCAGGCGCTTCTGCCGCTGTTTCTGGTTCAAAAGTGGCTTGACCTGGGGAATGTGGCACCTGTAGCCCATTTCCTGCATACGCCTGTACACGGTGGCTCTGGATGTTTCTACTCCAGACTCAGTCCACTCCTTCCGCAGGTCCCCCAAGGTCTGGCATCGGTCCTTCTTCACAATCTTCCTCAGGGTCCGGTCACCTCTTCTCGTTATGCAGCGTTTTCTGCCACACTTTTTCCTTCCCACTGAGGTGCCTTGATACAGCACTCGGGAAACAGCCTATTCGTTCAGAAATTTCTTTCTGTGTCTTACCCTCTTGCTTGAGGGTGTCAACGATGGCCTTCTGGACAGCAGTCAGGTCGGCAGTCTTACCCATGATTGTGGTTTTGAGTAATGAACCAGGCTGGGAGTTTTTAAAAGCCTCAGGAATCTTTTGCAGGTGTTTAGAGTTAATTAGTTGATTCAGATGATTAGGTTAATAGCTCGTTTAGAGAACCTTTTCATGATATGCAAATTATTTGAAATTGGAATTTTGGATTTTCATTAGCTGTATGCCAAAATCATCAATATTAGAAACAATAAAAGGCCTCAACTACTTCTGTTGTGTGTAATGAATCTAATATATATATATATATATATATATATATATATATATATATATATATATATATATATATATATATGAAAGTGTAATGTTTATCAGTACATAACAGAAAATAATGAACTTGATCACAATATGCAATTTTTTTGAAGGACCTGTATAATAGATGTGCAACCACACCTGCACATAGGCCCCAGTTAAATATGTTATTTTTTTTTGCATGCTCAGAACCATCAAGCTATCACGCTCTCTCACAATAGAGAGCCCGCTACATCCATAATGATTCTTATTATGTAACAGGGTTGTCATCCAGTGTGAATGAGTTCCTAATACACACTTTGCGTTGCTCTTGCCTTGTTAGCCATTGAATACTTTTTACCACACGTTTTCTAATCCCCACACATATTTCTACAGAGTTTGGTAAAGCATGCAGTCACAATCTGATGATATCTTAGAGGCAATTTTGGGTTTGCCCAAGGAGCCTAACAAGCAGACAGGAGGATATGGGAATAGAACCACAGTCTCTCTAATTAGCGGGCAGGGAAAAACCGAGAGAGGCAAAATGTACAATTTAACATAACTTTAAACTAAATATCAGGAGATCAAAATACAATCTAAAAGAAGGTAAATTTGTTTGAGTGGTCTCTCAAAATTGCACAGATATTTCTCCAGTGGCCGAGGAACATAGCACTGCTTAAGTCATTTATCTCTCCCTTTTCTATCCTATCTTTTTTCATCATCCTGTGCACGTCTGTTTGCTGTAGATTTCTGTGCTTCCTGCTAATGTTAAGAATCATAAAAGGCATTACTTTTAATATGTATGTGCCCAAAAGCTGGCATTTATATGCAGAGACCTATTCACGTGAATACCACCTTTCCATTTGAGCAATTCTGAGGTGTTAAAACCTGATATTGCAGTTGAACTCACTTCATAGCTGCAAATAAAAAAATAACTGGAATAAAAACTGTGAATACTGAATATTTTCAGAAGGTTTGTCTGACTTTATTTGGATGGTTTCATTTTGTCCAACGACTTTTTTTCCTTGCCCTTGTCAAATCATAAGAGAGAAAGCAAGGCAAAGAGAAAGAGAACAAATACATTTTTTGTCTCCACCTAAAAGCTCCACCACTCTCCTACAGCCTGGCAATTTTTTATTTTCTCTATTGTGTTCATCCTGCTACTCTGCACTTATCTCTGCTTGGCTGAATGAACAGCTCAATTCAAAGACATTACTATGCAGAGTGGGGCGAGAGAGGAGAAGGCAGGGGAGGGGAGAGAAGAAGGGAGGAGGAGGAGGAGGAGGAGGAGGAAAGTGCCTCAGATGCTAAACACCTTGCAAAAGTCTGACAAGTCAACCATGTAATTCCCCCAACACCGAAGTCAAATCATTAACCAGCAAACCATTGAGTAATTGGAATGTAGGTGTAACTGCATTTAGTTTGGACAGATTAGGGTGGGGTAAGAGTCTGTGGGTTTACATGTCTCTACTTTTTGTACATTTTGGGACAGCTTTGGCTGCTTACCACCAACCAGAGGGTTGCTGGTCTGTACCCAACTTTCATATGCATCTCCCAGGACCCCCTTATAAAGTGGAACCCACAAATACCAATAGAGAAGGGAGGAGTTATAGCAATTTATTTATTCAATCAATAACAGAGAGGTTTATACTTCATTTACATAACATGAGGAACTTGCTGTGATACGCTATGAAAATTATTGCACGATAATCCTCGTAGGGTATTTTGTAAGGTCCTCGGGCATGTAATAGGACAATAATTTTAGGTTTGTACCAGACTTCAAGGATATTTAGGGTTAGCCAGCATATGAATGGGCCCCATATGGATTAAATATGAGCAAACCGTATGGGTCCAAACCGGTTTTGCCCACATAGATTTTAACAGGCTCATGTTTGGGTCAAATCATGTGGGTCCCTCTGAAAAACCATGTAGGATTTATTAATATATCATTGCTCACCATCACCCCAGCGGAAAGGCGCCAACTCTGGGAACCGGTGATGGTTGTACCCTTTGTGCAGCAGTACCAGGACCAGAGTGAATATAATTCAATTCAATTCAATAATACTTTATTAATCCCAAGGTCAAGGTCAAGGTCAATTTTATTTATAGAGCGCATTTACAGCAGCAAAGCTACACCCAAAGCGCTGTACAAGGTAAAACTAATCAACAATAAAAACCTAAAATAAGATGAGCACACACCCGTCACAATCTATAATAAAAACTGTTAAATCTATTAAGATGCTCAAGTCAACCTGCATTAAAAGCCAAATAAAAAAAATCCCAGAGGGAAATTAGAGTTTCAGTACACAAATTTCTGAGATCAGACATACATACATACATACACACATAGGGTGTGTGTGGGGAGTATGAGTGGATGTCTAGAGTTCATTTTTGTAAGTCTTAGGTTGTATGTGTATGTGTGAGCATGAGGGAGGGAGTGTGTGACTGTGTTTGTGTACGGCTGTATATGTCAGGTGGGGTCTTGGACTCCTCCCCTCTCCTGGGACTTCTTGTGCTGCTACACGTCATCGCCTGCCCTCCCCCTGCCACATTTGGTGTGAGTGTGGTGCCTTGGTCTGCCTGAGTGTTCTCCTGTGTCAGGGGGGCTTAAGATTTTTGGCATCTGCCTGATTAATCCCGGTGGCTGCCTGGTGGGATCTGAGTCCCTGGGCTCGGTTGGGTCCCCGGCGGGTCTGGTCACCCCTGGGTCCGGGGTGGCTGGGTTCCGGGCTTGGCCGGCTTGGGGATGGGAAGCTGCAGGCGGGCCTGTGGGCTTGCCGCTGATATCTCCCGAGATTCTGCCGGCTGCTGGTTGTGGACCCCCGAGGCAATCCTCTGCGCCTCTCGAGAGGGGGATAGGGCTTTTCTGGTTTCAGTCTCCCTGGGGTTCCTGCACTCTGGGGCAGCTCCTGGATCTCTGGGACTTTGAGCTCCCTCCATCTCCTACGCATCTTTGGGGGGGGGGGGGGGGGGGGGGGGGGGATCTGTGGCCCCTCACATTCTCTATTGGGCGCTCCTATAGAGAAACCTTACATATACAAGCGCATGTACACACACAGGTGCTCACATGGTGCTCTCATACGTATGGACTTGGGCATTTTCAACACATGTCTTAAGGCTGTGGTTGGCACTGAATGCACTGTGATTGTTCAGTAAAACAATGTTGATTTCATAATTCCTCAGCAGGTTGACACACTGATAGCTTGGTCTTGTTGTATTGTTGTGTGTTGTTTTTATCTTTCTGCAGGTCTAGAAGCAGACTCTTGTTCATCGTTGACTATTTTTGTGGATGTCAACCACATCCAGAAGTTTTGGGATGCAATGGAATGGAATGCTCAAATCATGGTTGTGAAGCCAACAAAACTGAAGCGACTGCGTCAGTTTGGAGATCTTAGAGTTTTGCGGTGCAAATGCTGATCAAGGAGTCTAAACATTCAAAATCAAAAACAAATCCTTTGACAAACTTCCAAAACGTTTTTACTTTGTTTTATGCAAGTTATAAAGAGAGTAGCAGGGTCTTGTGTGAAAGGGCCCTAATCTAGAACTGACGTCATAGAAACAAAGGCAGCAAAGTGCCAGAGGCAGATTTTATTCTGTATATGGGAGAATTATAAATGCAAAGATCCCTCAGTGAATTTGTGTCATATAGATTTAACCAAAAATTAGATATTCTATGCAAGAATAAACGTGCTCCAATAAAAATAACAATCAGTTGTAAATATATATAGAAAACTTGTTATGAAAAAACCAAACAACTTTCATGAGATCGCTGGAGAACGAGGGAAATCTGAACTTGGAAAACAAAAATAACGAGGGAATCTCAGAGTGGGTCAGTGTCACTGCTGGTTGTCGTGGAACGCCGCGGCTGCTGTCATTCAACAGAGAACAAGACAATCACTTTCCTACAGCTGGTCAACAAGGACCCCAGTGGTCTGCTCCGTCTCACACACACAGACATCACTCATCATGTCAACAAGACACACACGCGCGCGCGCGCGCACACACACACACACACACACACACACACACACACACACACACACACACACACACACACACACACACACACACACACACACACACACACACACTTTTACATCCATTATTTGAATGCTCAACCGCGATTCCTCATTTCAACTCGCTACTCGTTTAATTATTCTCCCTGGCTGAGCGTCTTTCATTTCCGGGATGTGCTTCAGTCCTTTCTGTCCGAGAGTCTTTGTGTGTGTTGTTAAGCGTCTGCCAGCGTATGAGTAGGTTTTTTTTATGTGTGTGTCTGTTTTGATGGCCAGGGACAGGCCAGTGGACAGATCCCCAGATACCAAGCAACAACAAGTGAAAGCTATTTTCTGGCACTTGCTTGTTGCCGCTGGACCCTTTGTTAAGACTAGCTCAGACTCGGGGCCCATTTGTGTGTGTTTTCACAGACGAGGCAGGGGAAATCAGTTTGGCCTGGTGTGTTCTTTTGTTTTATTCTGACAAGTGAACGGGACAAAACAGAAGGGCCATAGAGAAGTGTGTTTCTGCAAAAGCCTATGAGTGACTTCTATGTTTGTGTGGCTTCATGTCCTTACTGTGCCAACAAAACAGGGAAAACTGCAGTAATAATTCATTTTAACCAGCTTATTTTGAGGAATTTCACTTATGCGTGATATATATATATATATATATATATATATATATATATATATATATATATATACGCTCAAGTTTTTGAAACCTGAGGAAAACCACAAGATTAGCCATTAGCCAATTGTAATTGGAGTTGGTGTTCGTCTCCATATAGGATGACTTTTAACATCTTTTGTACGTTCTTGCTGTGTTTGTCTTCTAATTCCATTTTTGGTCCATTTTTATACACAGATAAGGTTTTTCTTTACCTTGCTGACGGTTTCGTTTGCGGCTGCAAAAATCTTCAGAGCTGACGCTGATGGATAAAGGAAGCTACAGAGATAAGGAGACGTGGATGTGGGACCATGAACAGAGACAATGGAGTTTACTCATTGGATCGCGCATGGGACTGCATCATCGGAGAGGGGAGAGCGGGCAGCAAAGGGCGACAACGTCCTCTGCTGCCCGCGGATAAACGGAGTAGGAAGTGATGCCACCATCAGCGTCAGCGCTGAAGATGCTTGCAGCTGCAAACGAAACGTCAGCAAGGTAAAGAGAAACCTTTTCTGTGTTTGAAAAAGAACCAAAAATGGAAATAGGATGACTTTTGCTTTCAATTCACCAGGAAATACACCAGTTTGAAATTACCTATAGTAGTTATACATTAAGGGATTTACCCCATATTCTATTATAAGTTTTATTAGCTCCTAAACTTAGTAACTGTAAAGCTGTCCCAACTCCTCTTTTCCTAAATGACCGTAACCATCTGTTAATTTAGTTTAGATATCACCAGCAGTGTCCAGTCCTGGTACTCAACAGGGACACTATCCTGCATGTTTTAGCTCAGTGGTTCCCACAATGTTCAGCTTTAAAGCCACAAAAGTAAAGCTGTGCTTTTCTTAAAAACTAATGAATATTTCATGTACCACTTTAGGGCCTCATCTCCATCGTTGGGAATCGGTGTTTCTTTTCTCCAACAGACTTGATTTGAATCTATGGGTAACTGACAGACTTCTACAGAACCTGGGGACCCATACTCTACTAAAAACCTTGACTTGATCTGGTACACTAGGGTTGGAATTAGGGCTGCTCAATTAATCGAATTTTAATCACGATTACGATCTGAGTTTTGAACGATTATAAAAAACAAAACAAGCCGATTATTTGCTCCTCCCGCTTGCGCTGCCCTGAGTTGCAAATGAAGCGCTCCTCCACAGTGTTGCCAACTTAGCGACTTTGACGCTATTTCTAGCAGCTTTTCAGACCCCCTTCTTGACTTTTTAATCCTAAAAGTAGCTAGCGAACATCTCAGAAACATCTCTGGTAACCCTTAGCTACTTTCTGGATAACGGTCGTCGACATTTCCTGCAGGTTAGCTAAACACTCCGCCTGAGCTCCGGACCGTTCTTCACGACATTAGGAAAGGGAATGATGTAGTGATGTGTCGGTCGCTAAAGACAGCTCTCGGAGCCGGCTCCTTGTTGGAGTAACCAGAGTGAGTGACACACACACCGCACCTGCGGACTCCTGAGCAGCTAAAAACAGCTAAATGTGCGCGTGCAGCGCGCTAAACACACGTGCAGCTTGCCCGATTGCTGTGAGACCGGGTTGGGGGGTGGGGGGTGCAGCTGTGGTTGGGACAATTATTACATTAACTGATGGACTTGTAAATAAATAGTTTATAAATAAGGTAGAAATAAGTTCCTCACGCTGATAACTAATAACTAACCTCTCTGAGGACACGGTGCTCCTACAGCACCTTGACACGACTCAATAAATGTTATGCAACATTTTGTGAACATCAATTTATTTGCATTTATTTGTTATAAATGCCACTGTATAATTCTTGCTGTCAGTATTTGCAAGATATTGGTATTTGGTTCTGTACTGGTTAGACTTAAATGAGTTAAACCAAGGTCTATAGCCCTTGGGTCATAGACTATGAGCTATAAGTATATTGGTCTTTTTATACTGGGAATCAGGAGTTATTTTAGTGATCATCTTGTTTCTTATTTTTGTCCTAATTGTGCCCTGAGCAGTTTTATGACTGAATAAAAACAAATAAAATCATCATAAATTGAAAAATCGTCCTAAATAATCGTGATCTCAATTTCAGTCACAAAAATCGTGATTATTATTTTTGCCATAATCGAGCAGCCCTAGTTGGAATGATATAATCCTGGTTTGGTTCTTACCTTTGTTTTAATATCACAGTTCGGTGCATTTTTGGTACGATGTGAAAACTAAGTGAGGAAAAAAAAGGTTGCATTTGTGTATTTGGGTATAGCTTTATAAAAGTATAAAAAGTGGAAGAGATAACATGTGTGGGCAAGGAACTGCATGGGCGACCAGGGGCGGATTAAGAACTGAAGAACATCCGGGGCTTAACACACGCACACACGCACGCGCGCGAACACACGCACGTGCACACACACGTGACACGCACTAATCAACATCATATTTGTCTTGTACCACATAATTTTTAATCTGAAGCTACAAATTAAGCATTTTCAGGGCAGAATATTGTTCCTGTTAGTGGTTAGTGTGAGATGATGGTAAATATTCCCTTTCTTTCTCCGACAACTTTACCTGATAGTAAGCTAACTTTAGGCAAACCAGCAGCACAACAAATATTTTCAAATGACTCACAAACCTGAGTCAGCACCAGTCTCATCAAAGCTGGGGTTCTGTCGTGGTACTTTTTGTCTAAAAAACGTCCTTATGTCCATCTTCACTCATGTGTTTCAGACAGAGTGTAGAAGAAGTCGACTGCTGAAGGACTTCTTCTTCAGTGGTGGAGGCTCAGGCAGGCTGTATACAAACTACTGCCAGCTGCTCCCTCTCTGTTGGACTTTGGTACTGCATGTTACTTCCGCGATTTAGATCCGGGGCTTTCTATGAAACATCCGGGGCTTCAGCCCAAGTAGCCGGGCCTAACGCCGCCCCTGTGGGCGACGTGTTGGCACATGCGTCGTGCGAGCGTTCTTCTTTGGATTTTTGTGCTCTGGCTTCATGACTGCCAATCAGGAGGTGTCAATCACTTGCCGTAACCCCCTGTATTATACACGAAGCACAACACAAAACCACAGACTGTCGCAAAAAGTGGCAAAATCATCTCAAAAGCATACACGCTGTGTATTCCTGTCTTTAGACCATCAAATTTTACTCTTTCGGCCCTTCTGGTCAACGAAGGACCTGATGTCTGGTTCCAACACCAGCCAACGTGGACCAGGTAAGTCGGGTCTTTTGAAAGCGGCACCCCCTTAGTTTGGACACAGCCGCTGCTGTTTCAGGTTAACATGTGCAGTACAGGTCAACACCCACGTGGGAACTCCATACACGTTTGTGCTGAACAAAAAGGACTAGTCTATGCACCATTACCCCTTTCGTATGCACTAATCTATCTTTCGCAGCTAGATGACACCCGTTCCCTTTCAGTTTGGCTAAAGCTCTCAAGCCACAGCTAGCAGGACAAATCAGACTAACTCTTCAGGAAAAAATGTATAGTGATTGAAAACAACACTCTATAGATGCAAAGTGTGACCAGCACATTGCCTATAATTGGAGATGCCCAGACATATTGATGCCCACTTAAGTACATATATCGGCCTGCTTCCACATTTATCAGGCTTTTTTTTAATGTCAATTTCTGTCATTTATTGTGTGTGCTTGTAGTGCGCTAGTCTTCGCACGCTCCCTCTCTTGCTGACACAACGACTGACATCAGCTCCTCTTCTCCCGGCGTGCACTGAATCAAAACAATCATGTGGGAGAGAAAGGGCTACTGGCGTATATTGTTGCCAGCTAAAAGGCTTTGCTGCCCAATTTAGACACTTTTTGGACTTATTTTCCAAGAAAGCACCAAGTGAGAAATTTCACTCCTCTGTACTGGCTCTCCCTGTTGCAGTTAAACAATGTAGGCAACAACATCTCAGGAAGCTGGCTTCAGAGCAGAGATGGAGCAGCTGACTTGATGAGGGGCAGAGAGGAGGAGGAGAAGTATGGAAGGTGACACACAGGTGACGGAGAGTGAGAACTGAGCCATGAGGAGTATTTTCTATGGAAAGCACTGGAATGGGAGCACTTGTATCTATTGTTTTTACTTATGCAACCTGTAGAACTCAACACTGTGTCGAGCACGTTACTCATAATTTCCTCTACAATAGCATTGCCTAATTAACCAAATACCTGTAAGGCAATGAAATATCAGCTTTATTAACGGTTTTATCTCAATGACAGTAGCTATTGGAATGATTTTGTTTGCTATTGGTGAGCTCACTGCTTGTTAATGTTTAAAATTCATATCCGTGTGCTTTTTTTTTAAGACTTTTACTTTCGGTTTTGTGTGTTTCTGCACATTAAAATGAACCTTTCTAACATTCTTTAGGTGCCAGTAAGTTATTGCATTCCTTTGTGCCCATTATAGCTCGTGTTAGCACAGCCTCTCATTAACTTTGCTCAAAAATGGGTGACCAAAGCCTTGGTGGTGGCAGGAAATGGATTCTTTTCTTTGCGTTATGAGAGAAAAATGAAGGACTATTTGAGAACATTTCATACTAATGCTTTCTTCCTCTACCGCCCTTTCAGAATCAATAATTAGAGCAAAGCCATCGCAAGAATAGACAGGAAAAAAAGAATGTGCAAGACCAAAAGTCAGGAAACCTTTCAGCTTTGCACCCTCATTAGTATAGCCCTTATAAATTCACACATACATGCACAAGGAGGGAAATAATGGAATTTTAAGAGCTTGTTACTCAGGGTGTGAACATTTGTCACCTTCTCTCCTCTCAGCTCACAAGGGACTAACAGCGATGCAGTGAAATCTCCATTCCTAGCTCTGCTCATGGCCACAGACACTGTTCAAAATGCTTTATGGTTCTGCTTCTGAAGCTAATATGTCAAAAGAAAATATTAACGTTTTGTGCACTGCTTATGGATGCTCAATATCTGCATTTTTCTGGATATCCAACATACCAATACACCAGTATAGTCTTTATTTCCACACCAGTGTAAACTAATTCCAATACGATATTTTATTTTAAGGCCACCATTGACCAATAATAATGGCAGGCTGATCATTTCGGACATCCCTAGTGCTGTTGGAATAAAAACAAGGACATTTCAATAGACTTCCAGTTTCATGCTTTTAACTTTGCACATATGTGAAGTTCACATGATAAAACATATCAAAGGACTAAAGGAAATAGCAGAAAGGAAACGTTCCTAATCTACTAAGAGGAATGTAAAAAAAAAAGGCATAAAAATGGTCGTCATGTCTTCTCTTTGTTATAATTAGTCAAAGTATTTCAGACTTTAATGCTGCATGAATTCATCCTAAAAGAAAAGAAAGAAAACAATATTTGATATAGCACCTCTCAAGATAATAATCACAAGCACTTCACAACAAATAAACATTTAAATATGTTTATTTATATCTTATTGAATAAGCTAGGTAATATTATCAAGGATGCAAAAATGATTTTTACTTTCAAAAAACTAATTAAAAATGAAATACTGGAATCATATACGTGCAAATCAATTATATAAAAATAAATAAATAAATAAATAAATAAAGCTATAGAAGATGTGTGTAGGTATATTCATGTGTGTATGTATAAATACGTATGTATGTTTGTTTATGTGTATATGTAGTGAATACGTGTGTATGTCTATATGTATATGTATATGCATAGATGAAGTATGTGCGACCATATGGGCATGCGATGCACTTTAATGTATATATAATGAATAGGTATATGTGCAAAAATCCTTTAGCTTTTTGAATTATTATTACTATGAATTTTTTCTTCCTTTTTTACAAATTCAACTTAACCCTTTGATGCATGAATTATGAAATCTTCAACCATGATTTTTTTAAACATTTTTTTCATTCGTCTTTGGGTGTGAATGAAACAAATGTCAACAAATATTTTTTGTAAAATTTTATAATTTACAAATAATTTATTACATGCCCACCTCAGTGGACAGCGTACATTCTGAGCATGAAATATGTTGGCTTGGCTTACTGAAGTCCAAATGGAGGGGCTCACATGCAACAAAGTCTTCAACAGCTGTGCTTAATAGCAAAAACAAATAAATAACTATTTTGAGTACCTGTCCACTGTAGTGACCATTATGCATCAAAGGGTTAAGTTAGCCAACCAGTCAAGCAATTACTATAGGCTAATTCATAATTATTGTTATTTCAGTGTAAAAATGTCATTTTAGTTAAAAAGGGGCAGATAACATAAGTTTTCTTCTTTCTGTTCCCTTTTCATTTTCTTGGTTTGAGAAACCTCATTTTATTTGTTAGTATTGTTTTTTTTCTATTTTAATAATAAATAAAATAAATAATTAAAAAATATATATTTAGAAAATATAGATTAAAAAATATAGTTCAAATGAGGAAAAAACATGATGAAAAAAAGTGTAAGGAGAGGGAAAGAGAAACAAATAGTAAAGAGGGAAATCAGCAAAATCCAGGATACGAGGAACTGGTAGAAAGAGCAGAGAGTGGTAATGAAGGTCGGGTGAGTTTTCAGCTGCTTTAAAGGAGACCACTGAGTCCACTGATCTCAGGCTCGGGGGAGAGAGCTCCAGAGTCTGGGGGCCACAGAAGTAAATGATCTGTCACCTTTGGTCTCCAGCAGCAGCTGACTGGACAGCAGCACTGAACTCAGGTAACACTGGCTACTAGAATTGATCTTTTATGCAATTCTGGATCAACTGGATTTCTGAACAGAACTAATAAATAATGCAGCCATCAAACCCATTTAATAAACTAGATTCCAAGTCCATTTATTCATCCACCCGCCAACACATACTTTTTCTGTTCTGATTCAAATTGCCTCAAGGGGAGCTACCTTCATCTATGCCATGAAATTTCAGTAGCAAACGTTTATGGTAACAATCCCAATGTTTACCCCTACTGGGGAAACCCTTTATAGTGAAAAAACAAACAAACATGTTTTGTTTAACAAAACTGCCAATGGGGTGGCGGTGGCAGAAGAGCTAAGACCCAGAGAACCCCTGCAGTAGATCAAATAATTGGGCACCTCTGGTCTAATTAATAATGCTTGTACTTCAGCCAGTGGCAGTCAGGGTCACAAGTCTTTACTAGTGTTATTTGTAGGCTGGAAGCTGAAAAGTTTGAGAATTTCAGATTTGATGCCCCGAAGTGCCTGCAGTAGCATGGACAAGGGAAATGATAGATTCAGCACATGGTTCCAGCTTGATCCAGTGGAAGGATCTGTGAATCTGCTGCCTGTAATAATACATGTGATGCCTAATTAGAGCCTGCATGGCTATATGCATGTTGCATGGACGTGGGTGGTGCAGAATGACAAAATCTTTGTATAAAAGAGGGTGAGCTTTGGCAGAGGAATGAAGTGACCAGCCTGGGTTTTAGGTTTAATTTAAAAATATCTTTAATCTATCCAATAAAACATTTTAATTCTCAATCCTGAAAGATAGAAATAAAAATTGAACAAACTTTTACTAATTTACTTTTGTGTGGAAAACCAATCATTTTAAAGCTGATGTGGTATTTGCTTGGCTCCAAGCATGAGAGGGAATAATCGTGCCCATGTTGCTTCAGGTAATAACAGATTAATTAGTGATGCTAAAAGTTGAAGGGTATGCAACTTAACTTTGCAAACAGCATGACTTAATTATTCTGTTCTTGTTTTCAGTTAGTTGCTTTACCTCATCTTGCACCCACATAATCTTCACATCAATTTATTTCTGAGTTGACATTAAATACTTGAGCTAATTTAGTCTTAAATACCACTTTATCCTTACTTTATGAAGATGTTATGATTGCTGGTTGTAATAGGGCATTAAAAATTGATTAGACTGATGATAACTGCTGCTTTGCCAATTGTTTCCTAATTAGATCAAATATTTTTCACATCCAACACTGCTGCAAGGAGGTATAAGAAGATTAACTTATATATTAGCTATGAAATTTCTTATAGATTGGCCTCTGTCGCTAATTAATATAGGGATCTGGAAATATGAGTATTTTTTATTACGTTGCTTTTGATTAAAATCCAGATTTCAGAATAGTTTTTTGTATCTTCTTCTTCCCAACACATCAAATCTTATGTAGAAACTATTTAACTTGAGCACTAAGCTTCATTCTTGTCTCCACAGCACACATTTTAATTCGTTGCTTTGAGCTGCCATTTGCTTTAATAGTTTTTTTTTTATTTTTTTGTAGAAATCTTTGATTATTCCACTTGATCTTCCAATGAATTTTAAGCTCCTCTTAATAACAACATGTGCCAAAAGCAATAAATATTAAAGTATAAGCCACTAAATGACTTCTTTTGATCAAAGACTCAGAGGATGTTAAAGTTGTAAAGACAGAGCTTGGTAATGTTATTTTGTTTTCTTTTGCTGTATAAAATACTCCCAAAACTTAAAGGGGACACATTATTCAAAACTCACCTTTTGCATCTTTTTGTGCTGCCGGGTGGGTCTCTGCTGCCTTTAGAAATACTCCAAACGTGAATAAAATCCCTCCATTTGTTTTCCGTCAGTTTTCGATTTTAGTAATTATGTGCTTAAAACAAGCCGTTTCAAAAAGTCTCCATTTGTGATGTCACATGTTGGATAAAGCTGCTGCTGGAAGAGCAGTGACTCAACGTAGAAACCTCTCCCAGAGCTTCTAAGCTTATGGCAGTCTGAGCATTCGGTTTGGCCAACAACTGACATTTTATTTAAGCGACTCATTCTGGAAGGTAATGGAAATGTTAATAAAACTACTCCATTGGCTACCGCTAGTTGCACGCATCCAATTCAAATTCAAATTCAAACAGTGCTCCGTCCCCCTCTCCTTGTTTAATTCCCTTTATGGTTCATTATGCTGCCTCACTGCCACCTAGGACTGACTGATTAGTTATTTGGTGTTAGCCTCAAGAGCAATCTGCTGTCTTCATTATCACTTATAAGTTGCCTTGGACAAAAGTGTCTGCTAAATACATAAACATAAAAATAAACAAACATAAAACTGCTGAAATTTCATATTTTGAGAAGGATTTTTGCGCAAACAACTTCATGAACCTGACCCAAAATATAGTAGTTTTGTGGTCTGTTACGACTGGTGATGGTATGGGTGAAGGGCGTCGTAAAATAAAAGGCGCGGGGTCAGGATTTTTAAAAGCAAACGTTTTTATAACAAATAAATGACCAAACTCATGCAAAGTTACTAGGCCAGTTAAATACAAGAACTAAAGGTGACCTCCTAAATAGGGAAAAACAAGGACTTGAGGGAACACGCAAGCTGGAGCTCAGCTCCACTAATATACTAAACCAATAAGTCAAAGTAAACCCACAAATTCAGCTATTCCCCTTTTTGGGTTAAAATAGAAAGTAAACTGATTAAGTCCAAACCAACTAAGGGCGAGCACAGGGCTGTTAAGGTAATGGAAACAAAACAGTAATAATTACTAAATCAAAGCGCTTTTGAGCCAATACACCAAAAGCAATACTTATGCTCCACTGAGCACACACAACCAACAGGTTAACTTAACCGCTACAAAGGCTCCACTGAGCAAACACAGGAAGTAGGTTCAAACTAACCTATTTCCTACCTCTATTGAGCACACTCTCCAAAAGTTCCACAGAACTCAGAGTAAAACCAAACTCAATGAAATTACATAGGTTCAAAACTAAATGTGTCTGGATTTCATCCACTCTCTAGGTATTCCCCACTCTTTCTGCCTCTTGATTCTTCTGGGCGCGCCCTTTTAAAAACTCAGAAGCTGATTAGGGATTGAGCGCAGCTGGAAGGTGGGAAGGAGGAGCAGGAGCGGAGGAGGGGCTGCCCCTCTCTGCAGGGAAGTGGAGCAGGAACAGGAGCAGGTCGAAACCGGTGATCATAACATGGTCAAAATGTGTTTCCTTTAAAGGGGCTGTATGTAGGGGTTATTGTATATAGGCAGGTTGGGGTGTCTAATGTGCCATATAAAAAAGCTTGTCATCCCTGACCAGCTTTCCTTTGCAAATCAGTCTTTTTGTGTTGGCCATAGAGAAATAGTTAAATCTGAGAAAAGCTATGAAAATGCATCGTTGGATTTTTATTTACCAACACGCTTCATCGTATCTTCTGTATAAATGTTGTTCGTGGAAATGCTCCACATAACTGTGTACCAACCACCGAACGACCAAGCTACTGCTAATGTTCCAGTTCAAACATGCTATGAAGATGTTTAGTTGGCTACACTGAGTATGATCTACATGGTTGCGCAACGTTTGTAGCTTCATGAGTTTCTTGCTTCTGGCAGTACCATAGAGCCACTGGGGTAAAACAACCAATCAGCAAATAGCCTGTTTAACAATTATGTCCTGACTGACCAGGCGGGGAAAACCACCCATCCATTGTAGGGCTTTGTCATGTGGAGCCATTCATCAGGGCTCCTGGGCCACTTTGAACCTCGACAAAATGTAAAATGCGACGTAAGGCATGTTTCCATCGTCGTAACTTCAGGGGAATTTCTCGAAAGGGGAAATCGACTTGGTCCTCTTAGCTGTTGGGTCAAGCAACTTTTCTAATTGTACTAATGCTGGTTGTTTTGGACAACGTCTGCTGATATCATTTCCTATTGAGTCACAACCAATCAGCATTATGGGCCATTCCCATCTGTACCGGGTCGGCCCGGGCCGGGTAGCGTAGGTTGTTTACATATCTGGGTGGCCTGGTATTTTTCCGGGCCAACCAAGGCCCTCTTCTCGAGGGGGTCTGCTTCAGGCCGACCAGGGCCACCACACCCACTGCTGACAGCAAATTCACACCTTCCATTAAAGCAAGCCTCTGATTGGTGGGTAGAATCAGCCCACATGGGCTTTAGACAAGCATGTGTGGAATCAACTGGGCCAGGCTGGGGCCGACCGGGGCTACCCGGCCCGGGCCGACCCGGTACAGATGGGAATGGCCCATTAGTTTAACAAAAGTTCCAATCCACAACTCTACCAGGACATTTTGAGTACCTGCCCTTGTTCAGGGAGTTAATAACGTAACATGAACCGTTTGGCTGGCTTGGTGAAGACACATGCATGCCAAGAAAGTTCCAGTAAAATTACCCTGAAGTTCTGGTAGTAGAAACAGGCCTATTGACGCTCAAAGAAAAGTTTGTTAAACAAAAACACGTTCTAGAAGCCCTATAAGTTAGGCTGCAAATCAGAGATATAGATTTGATTTGCTAAAGGGTCATTCGTTTATACCTCAGTAGTTACCATCAGTTTCGTCCAATGAAATTTCAAGCAAATCTTTACATCAACACACACAATCAAATTGAATCAATCTCTGTTTGTGGGAACTGCTTGTCCTAATACCATGTCTCATTAGTTTTCCTAAATCTAGGTTTGATTATATCAGTCCCTTTGGTTTCGCTGCTCAGCGGCATTGACATAAGAATTTGCGAAATAATTATCAGAGGTATGCAGAGAGCGAGAAAGGGAGAAGGCAGTCAGTCCACCGGTGTTTGAATCCAGGTGCTTGACTGATCAGTACATGCTCTGCAGATTGTGAAACTGAATTAGTTTTCACCACTGAGACACAGAGACTTCACCATCCATTTACCTGACAAACCACAGTCTAGCAGCTCTGCCCTCTCGAGAACACACACACAAATGTGTTTGCTCTTATACAAAGGGCACAGTTGCAAGCCGGCAATAAGACTTCCACGCAGGGTTGCACAGGCATATTTGATCATTAGGTTCAGTTGATATACAGCATATAGCACAATGGGAGGAGCCGAGCCCATTAGAGAGTTTGGTGTGTTACCTCCATGTTGCCACTTCACACTCACCATATCCTTTAATAAAACTCACCACCAGTTGTATCTAACTGAAGTAGTAATGCACAAAGTGACTGATGAATCACATTATACTGTGATAATATGATAACATACTGGATTTCCCCAGTAAAATAACTGACATGGCTAGGTAATTATTCTGATACCATCTTTTAAACACGTCTTCATGCGTCATTTCCAACAACACTTACGTTAATCAGTTAAATATACCGTTGGATGCAAAGATTTATTTGTAATGTCCACAAATGGTCAGTTTTCACCAACAGATTGGCCTATGGGTCATCGATCATCTACAGACTTAATTCCGTCCTATGAGGTGGATTTTATGTTCTATCTGCCAACAAGCCACAAGATCCTGCACTGCTTGTTGACATCCTGTTCTTTCCAAGGTCCCTCACAGAGCACCCTTTTATCCAAGACTCCTTGCTTCACAGAAGAAAGAAGATTTAAAATTAAATATGAACTTCTAAAATGTATAAGCTAGATCAGTGGTTCCCAACCTTTTTCCCCAGGGACCCCTTTTTTTACCAGTAATTTTTTTGACAACCCCCTCCCATTCTCTCTTCCAGTACAAACAGTATTAAGAAATGATAAAATTATTCAAGCACATTTTAATATGCTTTGATTCAATAGATAACAGTAGTAGTAGGCTCCAGTACAGAACAAAGTCATTAACAAAACCAAACAGAGCATAATGTGCTTGACAGTTTGTATTACTTTTCTGAACACATTGTTTCTTGTAAACACTGATAAATCAATCATTCCTTTCAATAAACATTTGACACATAAAAAATACACTGAGCAAAATGTACTTAAATGTGTATAATACTGTTTATACTAGATTATTTACTGTAAAGGCTGTGATTAATCAACCAGTCCTATCTTTAATGAACTTTTGACACTTTAAAATAAAACAGTGAGCTGAGCAAAATGTTCTTAAAAGTGTGTTACTTTTTCTGTACTAACTATTTCCTGTCTTAATATCAGTGAACTTTTCACCCATGAAAAAAAGTGAGCAAAATGTAGGCTATAAACAAGTAATAAATGAAGTTTTAACCCCTTAAAGTGGAGAGGTCCTGGCGACCCACTGAGAGGCTTTGGCGCCCCCTTGTGGGGGACGGGACCCCCAGGTTAGGAACCACTGAGCTAGATAATCATTAAATAAACATTTGTTTATTGCTACTTATACTATTTATAAAATAATGAAATGTTTCATTAATCTGTGCTCAATGATATATGTTTCAGTATGTTTACTTGACAAGGTCATAACCATTTGCACTCAAACAAGAACAAAGTGTGGTAAAGTTAAGCCCATGACACATAAATAGCCTTTACCCCAGATCGGAGCCTCCGGTATCAAAGAAGGCGTGTTTCTGAGATTCTTGGTAATAATCCTCAAACTTTTCAACCTCTGGTTGGCTACACAATCATAACATGAGGACATTAAAACCAGATTACTCGGGTTTTCCCTGAGTTCTAGAGAAAACTCCAGACCGGCCACCTGGAGCAACAACTCTTTAACCACCAAAGCTTTTGACACGTCGTCAAAGCCTTTTGTGCGCTGCGAAGCTAAAATAGTTCCTGCAGAACAAGCTGATTTGTTCAACTCCTTAAGAGTTATTCCCGAGAAACAAACTAGTTCCAACTGTTGTTACCTGGAGAAGACTCTGGACTGACCTGGTCATACTGCAGTCAATCTAAGGACTTCGGTACCCGGGGTCTCCGACCTCCCCTGACATCTTGGGTCCAAAAGGGCATCTCCACTTGGGTACGTAGAACACAGTGAGATAGGGTCTGATGTGGTTTTGATAATAATCAACCTCATGGCTTAAAAGCAAACCAAATTCTTTTGCACCCAGAACTCAGCTCTCCTAGGTATGTTAGTTCTGACTATCTAGTTCCATCCATCACAGTAAATGCTTAGTGAACTTGTCATGTTTTAATTGTTTTTAAAATAAATTCTTACTTTTATAAACCTGACTGTTTTCTGAATCAAAACGAAGTGTGTACAATCCCCTAATAAATAAAGAATCCTAGAATCTTCTGATTAAAACACAATAAAGACCAGGCAGGGTGCTATTCTATATTTAGAAAGAGTATCACAGCTTATTGGTCATAAGTAGAGGTAATATATTTATTGAGCTCTTAAAGCACTCAATTTACCAAACCCTATATATTCACACTTAGTATTTGCCAGTATATTTTTACTTTATGGGCTTAGAAACTCGACATTGAAAACTTTATTTAAAAAAAACTCTCCGTGATCCATTTACTCTTTAAATAATTGATGTAACATGACCAAGAGCAAAGATCACATACACAACATAAGCGCTGCTCTATCCCTGTGCTCATTTATTTTATAGTGACTGCTGAAGAGTTACATCAAAGCTGGTCCAAATCTGCCCCTTGCCCCAAACATGCCCTTCAGAGTGCATTTGTGATGAGAGTACCAACAATATTCAAACACAGTTCTTTATATTTTTAACCTGATTAACTTTCTTAGTTTCACATCATGTCTACAATCCTTAAATATTCATCACAAACACATTTTGACATCTCTCCTATCCTGACCTCCAATGTTCATCGACACCAGTCCTAATGGACCATATTAAATGGGAAAAATTACTTAAAGCAGTCTGATATTTGCCAGGTGGGAAAAGGTGAAAGCAAGCTGTGCAGCCTGTGAAAGGCAGCGTCTGATGAACATCATAGGAGAAGCAGCTGTAGGGACATTTTTATGCAGGTCTGTGAGCACAAAGAACGATTATCTAAACAGAATTTCTTTGCAGCACATTTTGAGCCAAGTACACTCTGCAAAATAAAGTAACAGCCTCAATATCATGTGTTAGATAAGCGAGTTAGTCACAAGTGTTGTTTCTTTCTTACTTATTTTGTTCCAGTGAAAAAGTAGTGTTTTATATTTTATGATAATTATTTATTTAATAAAAAACAGCTCATTTTTAGACAGGATCAATCTATGCTCAGTAAATGCCACAGGATTTTATGATTGCTGTAAATAAACCTCTATTGAAGAAACCTCTTGACCCAGATGATCTAATAAATTAGACCAATATCTAATCTCCCATTCTTGTCTAAAGTCCTTGAGAAAATAGTTGCTAATCAAATATGTGAGCATCTAAATACTAATGATGTCAGGTTTTAGAGCTTATTATCACACTCAAAGAGCATTAGTGAAAGATTCAGATATGCTCATGGCCTCAGCCAATGATTTTATGTCTGTTGTAGTCTTGTTAGATCTCAGTGGTGTTTATGACAGTCCATCACAATATTCTCTTAGAAAGGCTCAAACATGTTGTAGGGATCAAAGGAACAGCGCTATCCATCTGACAGACTTACATGTAAATGAGGAATCTTCTGCCCACTCTGGGGTTACATTTGGTGTACCACAGGGTTCAGTGCTCGGACCATTTAGTTTAAAATTTTCTAAGTTTATTTGTACAATTTTTACTTATTGGTAAACATCACCAGACAGCATGGGATAAACTTCCACTGTTCTGCCAACGATACTCAATTATATTTATCAATAAACCCCGATGAACCTAACCAGTTAGATTACAGGCTCGTCTTGAAGACATAAAAAAATCTGGATTAGACTAAACTTTCTGCTGTTGAATCCAAACAAGACTGAATTTGTAATCTTTGGACCAGAACCTCTGAAAAAGAAAATACTGAACAGCCTTATGCTGGAATCAGGGATAAACATCCTGTGGAGGAGTGAAGCAAAAAATCTGCATTTATTGCTTTAAGATTGAATTGCTGTGATTTTTTTACTAATTAGAAATTCACAGGATGTATTTAAAAGTCTTCAGCTAATCCAAAATGCTGCAGCTAGAGTTCTGATGAAAATTAAAGAGAGATTTCATCTCCTGCTTTAGCTTCACTACGGTGATTCCCTGTTAAATTCAGAATAGACAGAATTGTGACTGATTGGAGGCACATTTTTGTTGAACAGAAATTTCTTTTTTCTTTAGTAAAAACAGCATAACTAAGATCTTTACCAATCTTCCTTCAGAGTAAATAGTTTAGTTATTGACATCCTTGCATTGATGAAAACCTGTCCTCTCAGTTTGGTACGGAAAGAGTTAAGTCATCAGAGAAAAGCAACAGCAGGCCGTGATTGGTGGCAAAAGGTTCCTGAAAAGAACCTCCATGCATACAAGTGAAGGACAGGTGGTTTTCTCTCTGGGGATGGCTGCGGGAGCCTCATTCAGTGGTGAATGGGATTGGGCCGAACGTGATTGAATGGGCTCAAGTGGAGCCTGATGGTGGCAATGTGTGTGTGGGAGAAACATTAGGCTGGTTTATGCGCTCCACCAGTCGCTTTGATCAATAGCACTGATTGCTCCAATATTATCATCTCTCACACACAGAGACACACTTCACAGAAAAAAGTTTATAGTTGTGTAGAGGGCGATCTTAATCACCATCTCACTTTAGTGAGAGCAGATGTGTGCCAGTGTGTGTGTGTGTGTGTGTGTGTGTGTGTGTGTGTGTGGTTGATTGCTGATATCTTCAAACTGAGACCAGAAACGGAGACAAGATCAACTTTTTTCTTCTTACCACATGGATTATGGATGGGATATGGCCAGCTTGAAATGATTGGCTCTCTGTATGTTTACATAAGCTTTATTGTTGCACACTAGCAATAAATTAAAAAGCAATATATGTGTCATGCATCTAGGCAAAATAGGGGAGGAAGAAGAGTCAGCCGTGGTTGCAAAAGCTCCAGAGAGATTAATGTGGTTTAGAGTTTTAGCAGAAATATTAGAATCAATGAATCAGGGTTAATGGCAGAGGGAAAACACTTCAGAATGAATAATAACCACCAAGCAATTATGATGGAGCAAACAGAGAGAAAAGGTAAATTTATTGTAAACAGTTGAGGATTCAAACGTGTCACTGCAACCTGTTCTCAGACACCCGTGGTCATACTCTGGTGGATTTCTGTATCAAACATTGTATGAGCTCAGTTGTATGTAACACAAAAGTATTCAAAATTCCATAAATAAATAAGACATTATGAAATAAATATCTACTTGAAGAAATACTAGACAATTATGCAATCTGACAATGAAATGACAGAATGTTATGTAAAATCTAAGCTCAATATTATGAATATTTTTCATTCTTCTTTTAAAATGTCTTTATTAATATAAATTATTTTTCAAAAGTAATTTTTAATAATAATCCAAATTAATATTGAGCCATTTTTATTTAATTCATTCATTTTTTATTACGTCTTTTTAACAACGACAGCTTTCATTTCATGTTAGTTTTTCCCATGGCAGATTTATTTCATAAGACTTTACAGCAGAATATCTAAAAAATACTTTATATTAATAAAGACATTTTAAAAGAAGAATGAAAAATATTTCATAATATTGAGCTTAGATTTTACATAACATTCTGTTATTTCATAATTTCATTGTCAGATGACAAGATTGTCTAGTATTTCTTCATGTTTATTTCATAATGTCTTATTTATTGATTGATTTTTGAATACTTTTGAGTTCCATGCAGTTGTGGTGGTAAAAATGAGCATGAATTAGAATATATATTAATGGATATACTGTATATAAAATGTTTTGAACAGGATTGCAAGCCTTCTCTTGGAAAAGCAAAGTCAACAAAACTGATCATGACAAAAAAAAAATTGGTTTTCATGCCTGGATATGTGCAAAATATACTGAATTTGGAAAAAGAAACCCACTGCACCAAAAAGATGAAAAATAGTGAAAAATGGTTGCCATGTCCTATAGAAGACACATTAAATAAAATACACTCATTCTGTATTTCAAATGGATTTGGACCAAGTTCAGTTTTGTGAAAAATATCCATTTTAGCACAGGAAACTTAAAACTTCTGGGTAACAATTTCTGCACAGAGGAACAAGGTGAAAAACCTTTTTGTAAAATTGTCATGAAAATGGTGAAAATCAGCTTATAGAGGCTAATTGCCCTGTGTTTTGAAGACGATTTACACTGTACTGTTACTTTGGAGATTCGAAGTTTGTTCCCCCTCTGAGCCAGAAATCAATATATTCTCCTGTTTTCGGCAGATTAGGTTTAGGGTATTGAAAAGATGATGGTTTAGGTAGGGAAATCATTCAGGCTGCCCTGAATACAGCCTATATTATAACACCCACCACAAAAAGAGCAATCTCCTTTTCTTGCTTACTGACTGTTGAGACCTTGTTTCTCTCAAAATGAGATACAGACACAAAGAAAAAGGAGATATCCGAACAGATCCAGTGATTCCAGTTAACAGACCTAGCTAACAATGTTTATTGGATTTTCTTATAAAATCAACAATGGTCACATACAATTGCTGGATCTGTGTGGAGTTTGCATGTCCTCTCTGTGAGTATGTTTTCTCTGCGTGCTCTGGTGTCCTCCCATCGGCCATAATCATGCATGTCAAACTGATTGAAGACTGAATTGCCACTAGGTGTGAGTGCGTATGGGCCTGCTTGTCCGTCTCTTATGTGTTCCTTTGATGGACAAGCGACCTGATCAGGGTGTCCCCCGCCTCTCGCCCCATGACTGCTGGAGATAAACACCAGCTCCCCATGACTCTAGTGAGAATTAAGTGATTCAAATTATGCATGAATGAATGAACTGAATGATTCAGTAAGGTTCAGATACATATGGGACTAGAAGATGTGACACTTTTTTAACTTGGTGCACAAACCAGAACAGACACATTCATGCCCTTTCAGCTAATTTGTAAGCACAATGGTCTTCCACTATACAGCACAATCTCTGAATCTACTATATATGTAGCAAGGATTGTCAGGTTCCACATTCAAATGCACAAAAGCAGTGCTTTAAACATGCTTTAAATAGCAATGTTTACAAATAAGAAGAAATGGGATATTTGTAAACTATGGTAAATGCTATGCAATCTTTTGATTTGAAATTTTGATAAGCTGATAACATGTGGGGGCTTGTCCAGGATCTGAATGTGGGGCCATTTGTACTCTAACAAGTGTCATATGGATGGATGCAGTTAAAATATCTTCATCCCAGAGAACTTTGGTCACCATGTTGCCATAACTTGCATCCATAAATTATGATTTACTCACCCAAATGTTTCCATCTTGGTTGTACGGCTTCCAATTCCTTCCTGTATCACTATAAAGGAGACGGTACTGCGTCGTCCAGTCAGAACTGCTGTAGCGACCTTGAGTTGCTATGGCGCTGACCTGCTTTCGGGAACCGAGGTCCACTTGCAGCCACTGGTAGTGGTCACTGTCCAAAGGTGACCATCCACCAGCTCCTGCAGGGTCAGTAACATTTTATAATGAGAGGCACATCAAAAGTTAATTTGCTCAAAATATTATTTTACAGTACAATAGCTTCCCCCCCAGGTTAAATAAATAAATACTGGCAAAGAGGAAATGAGGACAGATGCTCTTTAGGTCACACAAGCTCTCCAGTCCAGGACAACAAAGGCACAGCAAGGTACTGCTATAATGATGCTTTACAAAGAGAATACATAGTCCTAAAGGCATGGTCTGTCCTACTGTCGATGGTCAGTGTCCAGAAATGTATTTGCTGTAAAATCGTTGTAGTCACAACAGAGGCAAACTCAGCGAACTTTTAACATTACAGCCAGAATGCATTTTGACTTTATTACTATAGATTACTTGTTTTGCCTAATAAACATAAGGTGAGTAATTCATGGTTGTAAGACTGTTATACTGAGTTCTGATTAAGTCTATTTTTAATAAAAATGGAATACAATAAACAAACATTTTTTATATTATATTCAATAACAAATGACATTTTAGAAATCGTCTCTGAATATTTTTACTTCCTCGGTTCATTTTTGGAAAGTTTCAATTATATTTTGACATTTTTCTGAGCTAAAGGTTGTGATCTCAGAGCATAGATGTGCTGAAGTAACAAATAAAGTTATACCAAGGGAAAAACATTGTTTTGAAGTGAAGGAGCATCTCTGAAAACATGAAAGAATAATCCTGCTGTGACATTTTCCAGTGGCGACTGCTGGGAAAGATTTAGGCTGATTTTGTTTCCTAATCCACTCTGCAGGAGTCTGTATACCTGCGATAGCTTTATAGTGACAGCAAGACAAACTCTTGTGTGTCGCCTAGAACTCGCACAATTCACAACTCCTGTTGTCTCCCTGAGGTGAATCCTGACTCTGCCAGAGCTTACAGGTTAACTGAGCTTCAGGGTAAATGGTGCTGAAACAAAAGAAAATAAGCAATCGCAAGACAGAAGGGAGAATGAAAGGGTGGGAAAGGAGTCCAGTGACCCAGATTCCACGTGTCAATTCAAAAATGAGAGTGCATGTTAGCTACAAGCAGCGCAGTCAAGCTGTGGAATCCACAAAGCTCCCCAAAACTGATTCAGGGTTAAAAAAACAAAAACAACTCACACACTGGACACTTAAGAGCAAAACGTACAGAAACTAGCTGAGTGGGGGACAGCAACATGATTATCAGCAGGCACTGAGGTGGGAGGACTGGGAACTGGTCATGTTCACAGCTGCTCACTCTTTTTAAAAGATGTTTGGTGGCAAACTGAACAAGTGGAGAATGAGAAGTTTTATACCTAAAAAGATAAATAAAAACATTATTTGGAAACGATGTTAAGAACTTGGCCGTGGAGGTAATACACTTTAACTCCTTCAATGCCAATGACGACTATGGCCGTCGTTTGCATTTGTTTTACTGTGTGGGCATCGGAACGAGCCCCTGTACCGCGAGAACAAGCAACTCAGCTCTAAAGCCGATCTTCATCCGCATACGTCACGTGATCAGGAAGCAGAAAATCAATGTGTTAGAGATTGTTTTGGGCCGCTGCTGTAAAAAAAGTGAGGCGCAAACCGGAAAAGCTTCTGCCGATCACAATTCAGCAACGGATTATGAAAGAACGGATAACGCTCGAAACGCGCGGATTCTTCCTGATGTAAGAGGTGAGTCTTCGCTTTGTTTTGGTTGTTTTGGCGTCGACATCAACCTAGCGCGCAACGTTCTGTGACACTTAAAAAAGCAGCAAAGATGGTGAGAAACGCTGGCAGCGAAGGACTTTACTTATCAGGAAACGGCTGTCAGCGAATATTTATGTTTATGTTTATTTATTTGCACAATAAAATATGCATCATGAACATGACAATAACAAATAGATTAAAAAATACAGTGCAGGAGGAGGCAAAAAGCCTGATTCAGCTTACATAAAGCCTCCACCTATAGTTCTTAATCAAATAAAATTTGCAAGTACTAAGTGATTTAAAACAGCAAAATACAAAGGCATGAACAAGCAAACGAAAAGTGGATTAGTACATAAAAATTTAACTTAAAATATCACAAGACCATTAAATACCTTAAAACAGGATATACCAACTAGATAAAATAAAAAGTTACTAAACATGCTCTCCCTTTATTAGATGGATTTTAGCTGCTTTTTAAAAACTTCCACAAAAGGACACCGTCTTTCCAAATGAGAAAAACGGTTCCATAGAATTGAATCCCTAAAACGGATGGAAAATTGTCCTAGACAAGAAAGATATTTCGGGGGATGAAGACACATCAACTGTAGTGTATTATGTGAACGAAAGAGTGAATTAGCTCTAAAGAAAGTTTTAAACTGTTTGGGTATTTTATCATTTGTCCACAAATCATATAAATGAAGGCACAAATTTGATGAATATTCAATTCATAGACAGTATATTTAGCCTCTGAAACAAAGGAACTGAAAATGCATTAAGTTCAGATCTAGTTGCTATTCTGACGAAGCCTTTCTGAAGAAGTAAAATTTTGTTAAGAGTAGTAGGGAATGTGCTACGCCAGATCATGTTACAGTATGCAAGATACACTAGACTATAGTACAATGTTTGAAGACATTTTGTAGAGACAAGAGGGCTCACTGTCCTTATTATACCAATTGATTTACTGATTATTTTACTAACATATTCAACTTGCATTTTCCAATTTAATTTCTCGTCAACAATAACTACCAAAAGTTTGACAAATGAAACCTGTGGTGGTTCAGTAGCTTAAATTTTTATTTGATTTACACCTATATTGTTTTGCTTTTTTCCACTAAATATAATAAAATGAGATTTACTGATATTTAAAGATAATTTATTCAATTTGAACCATGTGTTATAGGCAGCTAATCCATAATTGACCTTCTCAATCAATATTTCAAAATGTGGATGTGATACCACTAGAGTTGTGTCATCTGCAAACTTAATTGGTGATAGTGTGACAGGGACATTAAATATATCATTATATAAATAACGAACAACAGAGGACCCAAAATAGAACCCTGTGGTACCCCACAATCAAGCTTAGCTCTGTTAGAAAAACATGCTTTAGCTGAAAAATGTTGGGTTCTGGTTAACCGTTTGTGAGTAGTATGTCTAAAACTGTATTTGTGCAATTTAGCTAAAAGTATTTTATGATTTACAGTGTTGAAGGCTTTAGATAAGTCTAAAAAAAACACTGCAAGTGAATTCATTGTTTTCCAGGGCAGTTGAAATTTTGTTGGTCAGGTTGAGTAAAGCCATATAGGTGGGGTGATTTTTACAAAAGCCATATTGGTAATCATTAATAATTGCATTGCTATCTAAATGATTAATTGTTCTAATAAAAACTTTTTTTTCCCAGAATTTTTGAAAAGCATGACAAAATAGAAATGGGTCTACAGTTAGAAAAATTAGATGGATCTCCTGCTTTAAACACGGGGACAACTTTGGCAATTTTTTGTTCATCTGGTACAAAACCTGTTTGAAGAGACAAAGAAAAGATATAAAGGATTGGTTCTAAAATAAAGCGTTTGACCTGCTTAATAAGAAATACTGATATGTTATCGAGCCCAGCTGCAATGTTTTTAATTGGCCAATGTCATCACTTAATTCCTGCCGATCAAGGGGTCTAAAGGATGACATAATAGGGAATGAACCTTTGATGAAATCCAAATGATTACCCTCACAACTTGGAATTTCATTAGCTAGTTTTTCCCCAATACCTACAAAACATTATTAAAATTTTCAGCTATATCAAAAGGATTATTCATAGAAACTTTACCGCCTTCAAAGACAGATGGTATTTCTGAGGAAACTCTGTCTCTTTGAAGAATCCTATTAATAACTTTCCAAGTAGATTTTATATCATTTTAACAATTAAAAAATTTCTTGCTAAAATAGTTTTTTTCATATCTAATAGAATTAGTGTATTTATGTCTGATTAATTTATACGCAGCGTGATTAATCGGAGTAGGATTTGAAATATACTTTTTATATAGTTTATTTTTTTCTTTAATAGCTTCATCAAGGCAGATGTATACCACTCCCTATCAAATGCTTGCTTACCTTTTTTAGCAGCTCTAGTCAAAGGAAAACATTTATCAAAACAGTCAGAAATAACTGCCATGAACTTGTGATATGCACGATCGGCATTATTCTCCTTATACACTTCCCCCCCCCCAGGAGGTGCCAGCCAACATATCTTTAAACTCACTAAAGTTTTGCTTGCTCATATTTCTGTTAAATAATATGTTCTTTGTATTTCTAATCTTCTTTTCATCTAAATCAGAAAATTGAATGAGTTAATGTTGCTTGCTAAGCGACAAATGAACAAAGCAATTGCTCTAAAGATGACTGGGCACAAAACATGTGAAATAAAATCCAATGAAAGACTGTTGAAGGGCCAGAAAGCCTAGGAGACCATTTTAAATTGGTGTAAGACAAATCTGGATCGGTGAATGCTTTGCTAAATGACCTCATATACTACTGAAGATGTGTCAGTGATAGGTTAAAGCGGTGTTTCTCAACCCTGGTCCACAGTGCCCCCTGTCCTGCATGTTTTCCATGTCTCTGCACAAGTGTTGCAGAAGCCTTTTCATCATTCATTTAAGTCAGGTGTGCGGCAGCAGAGAAACAATGCTGTTGGAAATGGCAACATAGAAAGCATGCAGGACAGGGGGGCACTGAGGATGTGGGTAGAGAAAGGCTGGGTTAAAGGGACATATTGTGACTATTTTTTTTCTTAAATTATAATAAATCCATGGTCAGAATATGCTTTTGGCAGTTGTATTCTTGAAAGTTTCCGTACCTTCCAGAATGAGCCCTTACAGGGCTTAAAGAGCAAGTCATCCCCTACAAGAAACTTTACTCCCACTCCATGTTTGAAAAATACAACAAATGCTGTTGAAATAGGCTCACAACGACATTGTGACATCATAATGTACCAGGTAACGTCATTGTGCACCTCAGAGCCAATGGCGGTGGCAGATTTAAATTCAAATGTAGTGCACAGTTTTTACCTGACAATGGTACAACACTGACAGTTTTAGGCATAATGTTTAAATTTTAACTAAAATGCACTAAAGTGTTAAATTGTTGACTACAGGTGTCTACAGCACGATTAGACACTCATTTATATTGTTTGTCATCAAAAACTTTAATTTGGGGGTGACTTGCTCTTTAAGAAAACAAGCTGAAGCTGGCCTCGCCCACCCGCCCTCCACTCAGGCTAATATTACCTGAAAAATTCCAATATCCAGGAGGGGCTCAGAGTAGAGCTGCTGCTCCTCCAGCTGCATCTCTTTCTTGCAAGTGAAATATGGTTCTATTCTAATTTACCCATTTGCGACATCACAGACAGGGACTATAAAGTGGCTCATTTTAGGCACATAATTCCTAACGCCAAACACTGACTTAAAATGGATGGACTTTTTTTCTCCTCCTTTCAAGTGTTTATAGAGGCAAGAGAGACTCGCATGACAAAATGATGCAAAAACTGAGTTCTGCACATAATGTCCTCTTTAAAGGACAAAATAGGTCAATTTGATTTGAAAATCAATTCGGAAAGAAAAACAAAACCGAATCAATCTGCCTAAAAAGTAAAAGCGAGTGCAAAAAGAGCACGAAGCATTGTGGGGGAGGCAGGAGATGACAGTCATGAGATAAAATAAAAAGTGTCATAGTCTGTAAAATGAAAAAGAAGCAAAAAATAAATAAATAAAACTATCTTATCCAATTACAGAGCCATTACACTCCGGCTCAGGACCTGACAGATAACCAGGCTCGTATCAGTGGAAACGTCAATATCTCAAAAACCCAATGCAGCAAAGTGGTTCCCTTGAGGGGATAAAACACTATCAAGAAAGGGAAGGGCAGGGAAGGAAATGCAGGGTGGGTTGAAGAATTGGGGTTGGGAAGGACAGGGAGTTTGTGATAAGCAAACATACAGCAGAAAATAAAGATTTAGAGCACAAACTAAGTGGACATTGACCAAAGCAATGGGATACTTTGTAAAATGATAGGATGATGATGTGTTGGAAAGAACGGCAGTAAGGTGAGAGTGGATGGATAGCAAGAGAAAGGAAACGAGCAGATTGGAAACAAGGTGAGGACAAAAAAGTGGTAAAGATTTAATGATCGCACTCCACTGCCAGGTATGAGATGTGAACAGATGGGTTGTAAAAGACATGCAACAGGAAAGAGAATGATGGAGAGGATCAAAAGTTAAAAACTGAGAAGATCCAGATAAACTGAACTCATCGGAAGCACTGTCGTGCGAGAATTAGTCTGCAAGTGTGTTCAAGCAAAGAGATGGCAAAGATTGGAAAAGTCGAGGGTGGTTCTGAGGGTAATGGAAGAAAATGAGAAAATCAAGAGACAAATCGTGGAGTGTGTTAGTAAAAAAAAAATCAGCCAACAATTACAGAGAATCAACAAATACAGGAAGAGTGCTTTGTTTTTGTGCCACGACAAAAAGCTGACAGTAAAATCTTAACGCTGTTTCACCTCCTGGAATGCTCAGAGAGAAAACATTCCTGGCTGACACTGCCTTTTTCTTTTTTTATCGGACTCCCACCTCTGGTGAGAGTTGCTTAAGTGTACACTTTCCTGCTGCCGGCCTGGACAGGCCACTAGGAAAGAAGTTAGCACGTTTTCACACACCGTTCAAGGCCACTCGTATGTTCGCTGCTTGTCGGTGGGGATAGCATTTCTGAACTTTGCTGCTTCACTGACCACAATCACAGCACTGATGCCAGGTCAGCATTTAGTCAAACCAAACATCACACCTCAGTGAAAGAAAAACAGACTCGAGTCCTACCTGTAAAATGTTTCAAACACACTTTGTGTTACTTTTGCTAAGTTCTACATCTCAACCCTTTCACCTTTCTCTTTAGGGTCGGAAACTTTCCACATCTGTTGTCTACTGTTTTGATGTCCTTGGACTTTTCCACCAGACCAAGACACCCGATTCCCTCACCCACTTAGTATTCCAGAACCTTCCATCCGTATTCGGGTTTGAACCGGATTCCACCCCTCTCGTGGCACCTTGTTCCTTCCTGATTCTTGTTTTCAGACAGAAATTTCTTGCCACGGGAGCATGACTGCTGTTGTTTGAAAATTTGGGCCTATGGTGTACTCTTGTATATGGTCTCATGGCAAAATGGTCAAAAATAGATGCAGCTGCTACCACTAAGGCTCTTTGAGCCATTTTAAAGCTAATATTTTATGTTTTCGTGAGACAACGTTAAAGTACTTTTTGTCTACTGCAGATATTAAAATGAAAGCCACTTTTGTCAAAGACCAAGTTCACTCATGTTTTCTATACATTTGCTGTGATTTCTAGTGTAAATGATTGCCTCGAGAGTTGATCTCTGTTGGAAAAAAAGCTCTTGTGCTCCTGTTTCAGGATGTAGAATTCAACCAGAGCAGAGGACAGCAGAGCACGGGAGGATTTCAGTCTTATTCATCAGTATTTCCTGATATTTGAACATCTCGCCTCTGATTGGCTAACAGCAATGCAATTTTCACACTGACTCAATTCGCTTTGCAACTGTGATGATTTATTTCCAGAAATAAGTCAAGCCTTACAGAGTTCAGCCAAGTTGTGAAGTTGCTAATGCTAAAGGTTAGCTTCTACAAGCCGAAATACGCTCTGCTCTCTCCTGGCTGCAAAAATCAACAACCCTGTTGCAAGCAAAAATCAGTTAACAGTGTGATGTGGTATTGACTGGCTTTTTTAACCGGAGTGTTTTACCGTTTATTTTCTATTGTCAGCTACTGCAGGAAATAAGGGTAGAAGACTATTTTCACATTCAGCCTGCATCTGAAACTCAGAGGGACTGTTAATGTTTTAAAACTAACAGTTTCTTGGAGAACCTGCTCTTTCAAGAGCTGAGGCTTAACTTCTGAATGCTTATTGGACAAAAAAAAAAAAAAACCATCATGATTGAGACTTTTATTGTTTGCATGTGTTCATAGGTGAAACAATGATTCTATAGACTGAAACACCCTCACATAGAGTCACCATCTTTCATTACAATCTCTTTTACACTTGACCAAACTTGGCTATACGTTGCTTTTTCTATGGTTTTAAACTATGTGAGAAGGTGGGATGAAACACAGCCAGCAATGTAAAGACCACCTAAAACCCTTCAGCCTTAAATTAGGTAATGCTGACATGAAATATTTGCTATGGTGCCTAAATTTGATCTTTGCTGTTACAGATACTGACTGGTGTGGTAACTCAATTTAAATTCAGTTATTTTAAAGGGGAACTACCCTGCTTTGGCTTGCTTTTAGCACTAGCATCCATTTGTAGAATCAAAAGCAAAACCTAGCTGTGCGTTTGTCTTTTTGACATCTTAATCAAACAGCTGAAATGTCTCTCCAGCCTTCACTAGTTTCTACAGGAGTGGTTTTCCACTAAATTAAACAAATACACTGTCTTCATGATCTAAAACATGCAGGAATTATGCTGGAAGCAGACTGCCCCAACACACTTGGTGGCCTTTCATTAACTGTAAAGAAAAGGAAATTATTTAAAAATATGAGAACGTTGCAAAGTGTCCCTTCAAAGTGACTGTGTGTATTTTTCCTGGCAATAGGGAGCAGTCGATACCTAAATCTTTGCAAGCAAGCTGTATTTTTGTGTTGGAGTAAGACTTTACCAATGAATGCCCATTAGGGTCAAAAACGCCCTGAGGAGCGCAAACTTCAGGAAAATGACAAGCACATCAGACTCCCTTTCATCACTGGCAAAGAGTGAAGAGGTAAATGTGTAAAACAACAATGTTTATGTATGGTGAAATTTTGTAAATGTATTTTGTCCTCACGGGCTCCCGTAGAAGGAAACATGGCATCTAATATGTCATCGCCCACATACTTCCCACGTATTTTAGAGCGGATTTTTATGGTTGTATGTTACGAAGCCACCAATATTTTTCAACAACTGCATCATTTAATACATTTTCAATAACATTTTGATTGATGTTTACAGAAATTACCAGTAAAAACTACAAGTAAAAACTTACTTAAATAGAGAACATGAGCAGGAAATTCACCTTATTTCAATTTATAGCAAATTATGTCACTATTGAGCATATTTTCTAAATGAGTTAAGCCACCACATGTAGTGCATTTGTTTGGAATGTCTTTTAAAAATATATTTATACATTGTTGTTTTTAGTGCTTGTTTGGGAGGTCTGTTTAAAAAAAAGGAATTTCTTATTATTTTTCCCTACAAAGAAGTCAGAACATCGATGTCTGACATCATATGCAACAAGATAAAGAATAAAATAAACAGGGGGACTACTTTTCCTATTATCATTGCTCAACCATTTTATATAAAAGACAAAAAGATGACTTTCCTTTTTTGTCTAAGGAAAAAAGCTTAAAAGGGGCAGTAAATATAACTAAAGAGCAAAGGTTAGAAAAGAGCAGGTGGACAGGGAGAAAGCTCTTGAAAACTTGTGAGGTGCGAGGTTAATGGGGTCACCAAAAATGTACCGATGAGAATAAGAAAGGAAAACGCTGGATTGAAAGGATTTGGAGATAAACAAGTTCAAAGGATCATAAATGTGACAGAAAGCACTTGGGAAGAATTCTTGTTGCTAAAAGAACTGAAAACTATCACAAGAACAACAAAAGAGAAGCATATATATATATATATATATATATATATGTATGTATGTATGTATGTATGTATGTATATATATATATATATATATATATATATATATATATATATATATATATATAATGTTAAAGTGAAAACTCCTGGTATGGAGGGAAAGGAAGGCGACAGCGTGGATGAACAGCAGCATGAGCCAAAAAAAAGGAGAAAGGGGAGTCAAGAAGCATCAGGGGGACTGTCACTGTTCTCTCGCCTGTCACAAACACAGATGCTCAGGGAGGAGAAGAGGAGTAGGAGGAGGATAGGTGAGAGATCAGGGAGGCAGAGAAGGTCAAGACACCACCTCTGAGAGGACACACAGAAAAGGAGAAAAGCAAGTGGCAGAGAGACAGAAGATCATAAGATAAAAGGAGGGAGTACAGGTACTACCAAAGATGGGGACTAAAACCATGTTTAATTAAAACAACACTCAAGTTTTATTATTTTTTGAAGGAAAATTAATATTGGAAGCACTTTTATTGGATAATATACTTTGGATTGTGTACTTGTGTATCTTTAAAAGGGTCTTTACTCAATGTTAGCAAAACATCTGCTTAACTCATAATATTCATGACATAAATATCTCACCAATGATTAAGCAATGTGACTCTTCCATTGCCTTCGTTCTCCACAAGTAGCACAAGCCTGAATGTGTTCCACCATCTTGTGGAAGCGCTAATGCTAACAGTTAGCTTCTACTGGTTGAGACCAAGGGGGAAACGCTGCCTGCCAAAAGTGAAGCTGACACAGAAGTGACAGCATTGCAATTCCCCCCTCATCCACTAGGGGCTGGCTCCAGACAGGTGGAAGCTCCCATTGACTTCCATCTGAAAAATGTCCACTTCACAGCAGAAATAAACACGTTTACAGCCTGATGCAAAACACATTTTAGGTTTAGTCGGTCAAGTTTACCATCATGACATCTGTTTAGATGTAATTAAAGCATGAAATCATAAAAGCTTAGGGGCATGTCCTGTTTATTGACAGGTATCAGATGAGCCATCAGCGCTAGCTCAAGCAGCTTGCCTCATCGGTCTCACATCAAAAGTATTTCAGCCTGGAACGAAGAGGATAATAAAATCATTCAACTGTGGTTTAATGGCTAAAAGTGCCGGGCAACATTCGTTAGCTTAATTTGGCCAATTAGCTTGTAGCTATCTCAGAATTTGATGGCCACTACACTCACAGCCTCACGCTCAGCTCCATTTTTGTATTTTCTGGGAGTGTCGAGACCCGTGACACGGCCAAGATGGCGGTGGTGGGAACCTCCTGGTGGGCTTCAGTTCAGCTCTTCAACATCTTCATCTAACAGCTGAAATGTCTCTCCAGCCTTCATTAGTTTCTACAGGAGTGGTTTACCACTAAATTAAACAAATACACTGGGTGATGGCGCGGAGGGTTCTTCCATCTTATATTTACAGCCGTTCATCGAGATTGAGCTCTCTCCTGCACACTAAATCAACAACGGCCTTTCTGCTTGTGAGCCAAGAAGGGAAAGTCCATGAATGCAAATTTAGTGTGACGAACATCTTTGTGGCTTTCCGACCCTTATGGGCTCGACACACGGGAGGCGACATCGCCTCTCCTCCATTCATTTTCAATGAGACATGCACGACAAAGCGATAATCGCGGGTCTCTCTCCTACTAAGCGAAACGCGAAAAACGTGCGTGTGAAAGTTTGCACTCGTGCACTTGTCGTGCACGTACGACCCAGCGACGCGATCCCAGAAAGTTGAAACATTTTCAACTTTTCATCGCTGTCGCTCGGACAAGGACCAAACAACGGAGGTTTCATTCACTGACCAATGAGCGGACAGGATGCTCCGCACATCTCCGAGCAAATATGGAGGAGAAGTTGATTATTATTATGTTTTATATAGTAAATTCAGAAGTAAGATTTCACATAACTCTAGCAGCACCTTGTGAAACATCATATCTACCGCTTTATTAACCCTGAACCGCTTAAATAACCTTAATTCCCTCCAACCTGACACAGCCAAACAAAACAACTGAAGTTTCGATTTCGCCATGGAACAGAACGCGTAGACGGCTTTGCCGCTGGCCGCTACCGCAGATCGCCTCCCGTGTGACAGGTAATAAAAGCGACAGCGACAAATTTCGCTGATCGCGGTCGTTTGTCGCCTCCCGTGTGTCGAGCCCATTAGCGTTTCTGCATCCACTCTCTGTTGGCGGCTAATGCAGAAAACACGGGTAGTAGAGCATTTTCACGGTCAGCCTGCACGTGAAACTCAGTGATCGATCGTATTTGTAACCCCACAAGTAATAAAAAGTAAACAAATAAAAACAAAACAAAAAACTATTTCTATCATATTTCATCTGATTCATGGGAATAAACTTTGCACAGTTTAAATAATTCATATTCTTAGATATGAGACCATTTTAATTTTCAAATTTTTTTAGTTTTATAAAACTCTATTACATTGGCCCTTATTGCAAATATGATGAAAGAAATTAGCACAAAATAAAAAAGTTTGTAAGATTCACAGTAAACTACTGATGCTTTAACTGCACCGAAAGGTAATATATTCATAAAATAGGAATTGCACTAGAACACATAAATGAGGAAGAAATAGAAGTGAGGAAGGGAATAAGAGTGGCAGAATAGAAAAAAAGAGGAAGCAAGGAGTCACGATGGATGATTGGATAGAATAGATGGTGAAGTGGTTTGCTGTGTGCTTTCCCCTTGGAAGCTGGAGAACCCTCAGAACTGATCTGTTCCATATAGCTTTCAAAATGAAAGTTTTTTATACTCTGTTTCAAACACGGTAACATTTTATCATTATTGTCCAATTTCAAGAGTGATATACTTTAATGTTCTAAATGTCTGAGACAAATGACTTAAGAAATCAGCCAAATGCCCTAATTGTCTAAGGATTTATCCTCCTTGCAGCCATTAAAATCAAGAATTCCGATTGTTTTTGCAGAACAAAGCAAAGTGCATCTGATGCTGTTGCATACCGACAATGAGGTAAACAATGAGGCTTAGGTTATATCATGGGCCATTCAGTTCACAGCATGCCTCGTGTAAGGTCCCATCCACAATGTTTCATACCTGAGCATTTCTGCTGTGTTTGCACCTTCTGCCCACACACAAATGGAGGTTTTAGAGAGAAAAACTGAGAAATCTTTAACACCTTCCAAAGTGGACATTTTAGTGCCTCTTTGTGGACTTGAATCAGAGATGTTTTCAAAAATAACAACACAGCAGCCTGTTTAGCACATATCCACTAATGGCTACATTGTGCCTTAAAAGCAAACCTACCATGAAGAGTAGATAGTTTTAACAAGTTTTTCTTTGTTCATCTCCCTTTATTGTGATGCCTTCACCATATTGCATTGCTGATGTGCAGAAAAGGGTAATAACTGAAATAAAACTGTAATTAAAATAAAAATAAAAATAATAGTTTTGCCAGAAGTTTTTGCCAAGCCAGTAATTTTCTTTCTCTGCATTTTGATATGTCATTAATATGGATTCAATCTCCTTTTAGTGATGCTGTGGAAACACTTTTTGCAGTTTTCCTTTCCTACAATAATTTGTTTCGGAATGCTGGCAACACAACAGCAGAAAAAAATAAGGCATAATTATTTCAGTCGTTTTGTTTTTATTAGGAGTTTATTTGTTTATTACTTGCATCCCCATTAGTTGTCAAAAACCTGACAGCCACTCTTCCTGGGGTCCTTTACCTTACCTTTACTTACACAATTCATTCATAAAAGACAACAATAAAGGGTACGACTTGATTAAAATAATATACCATATTTTCCAGAGTATAAGTCGCACCAGCCATAAAATGTATAATGAAGAAGAAAAAAAAAACATATAGAAGTGGCACTGGACTATAAATCACATTTTGGGGGGAAATGTCATTATTTTTCTTACAAAATCTGAGGCCAAGCGTTTCACATTGCAAGACAAGTACTGGTAACAATACAGAATAAACAACCAGGGCACAGCAGCGCGCCACGGTCTCCAGCAGAGGATGGCGGTGTTTCAAACCCTACCAGCGGGAGGGGAGAGCTCATTCCTGGGCCGGAGTCGGCCCGCAGCACCAAGCTACAGGTTGCAGCAGGTGATGGCGGTGTTTGAAACCCTCCCAGCGGGACAGGGGAGCTGATTCCTGGGCCGGAGCCACCCGGCCCGCAGCAACTCGCCACAAGCTCTACCAGGTGATGGCGGTGTTTGAAACCCTCCCAGCAGGACAGGGGAGCTAATTCCTGGGCAGAAGCCGGCCCGCAGCAGCACAGCTTACATGATTTGGTATATAAGTCACTTTGGTATATAAGTCGCAGGACCAGCCAGACTATGAAAAAAAGTGCGACTTATAGTCCGGAAAATACGGTAATTTTTTAAAGGCCTTGTAATTAATTAATCTTGATTAATCACAATTCAATTGTAAAAGTGTAAGCTCTCAGCAATTTAATCAAAATTAATGTTAGTGAGGCACAGAAGACATACCCACAGGTTGATGGGTAGATTTCTTCATTATGAAGGTAACCATTGTGAGATTTGGTGGGATGTGTAAATATTAGCATTTGTGTTAATGATGAAGTATGAATAGACATAGAAAATTGTAAATGTTGTGTACTGAACACTAGGTGGCAGCAGAGGACTGCTTGTGTGTGTGTGTGTGTGTGTGTGTGTGTGTGTGTGTGTGTGTGTGTGTGTGTGTGTGTGTGTGTGTGTGTGTGTGTGTGTGTAAAGAGAGAGAGAGAGAGAGAGAGAGAGAGAGAGAGAGAGAGAGAGAGAGAGAGAGAGAGAGAGAGAGAGAGAGGGAGTGGTGTAGAGTTCAGGGGAAGTTCTGCTGTGGGTTACAAGATGAATGCCTGTTCCTTCTGCTGTAATAAAGTTTGTATGGATAAAAGTACTACCTGCCTGCTTTCTACCAAGAACAGAACAAAGCGGTAGAACATAAGATTTTTTTCTTCCTTTCTGTTATTCATGAAGAGCGATTTGTCATGATTCATTTAATTGTAGTTTTATTTGTTTGGAGCACGTAAAAAGAAAGGTTTATATGGTTTTGTAGCCCAGGCTCTGCAGTTTTGTTGGAGGTGCAGGTTGATGACGTTTTTTAGTACATGAGGCATAAATCGTGATGCCTTTCTGGCCCCCAATTGGGGACGCGTGGGCGCTTGGACACTAAGGGGTAAAATTGTATGGCATAATGTTTTTCAAATTTATAAGTCATAATTTATGTGTTAAGTTCTGACCCCTAGTTTTTATACATAATTATTATTATTTGAAAATGGGATCAAGGTATTCACTTCTTATTTTTTCAGGATTTCTTTGAGAGAAAACAGCAAAACAAAGGGCATAAATATATTTATTTGAAATGTATACATAGAATTCCTAATTTGCTGCCATTTAATAAACTAGATTTTACTATACCCTTGAAACTAAATTCATTGACAACTTAGGAAGGAGTGTGTGAATATTTGTGTGTGTTAACAATGTTATGAAAACATTATTTAAAGGGTTTTTATACCACTGGGTATTCATTTATGTGTGTATACAATCCCACAAGAACGTGCAAGTTTGTTTATGAAAGTTACCACTTTTGATAACCACAAGCTTATTAACAGAAACTCTAAAATCATAATTAATTAAGACTTGAGGCTGCTGGAGAAAAGGGGAACAGAGAGAAAACAGCTGGTTGGCCCTCTGTTAGTGCTTCATCTTTCTGTCATGGAGCAAAGGGAGTGGATGGAGACGGAGTAATTTAATTAGAAAACGACCGTCATTATCGATGGATGACTCAGACGGCAAGAGACATCAAACAACTTTTTCAAGATGACTGAGAGAGAAAAGCAACACTTTACAAAGGGAGGGAGAGTGGGGTTAATGGTGCAGCAATCAGAGCACCGTCTTCCTGACATTTTTGTTTCTTTGAATAAAAAGCAATAAAGAGGGACTTTGGAACTAATGTGTAAAGGTGAGAGTGAGGGTAGAAAATCAACTGATGGTGAAATTTGTGAGGAAAGAAAGGAGGAAGGTTATTAAAATGGAGTGTGATGGAGTGGAAGATGGAAAGAGTGCGGAGACGAAAGGAGAGAGAATGGTGTGGCTGAGGAGAAATGAAAATAGAGATGAACTCTGAGGAAAAGCATAACAAGAGAGAAGAAATGAGAAAAAAACTGTAGTAAACAAATTAGTGGTTGCATTTTTACTGCTAATACTGAACTAAATTCTATTTATTTCAGTAATTCAATGGATGCATAAGCAGCTCATTTTATCTGTAAGGTCCCGTTCTACTGGGAGCTTTCAGACGCAAAACGGCAGCAAAAGTGTCCCAAGCAGCTGATCCCGCGAGTAGGGTTGTCACGGTAACCGGTATAGCGGTAAACCCCGGTAAAAAAGTTGACAATAAAAATAACCGTCCAGTTTTTAAAAAACTATATTATCTCGGTGGGTTTACCGTGGCCGCGGTTTCGGCGCGATGACCCTTACCAGCCACCGTCGCTTCAGCTGAAGTTCCCGCTGCGCGCACACACACTGTTTAGTTTGCAACGGCACCAAAACTTTGAAGCTGAAATAATGGCCGAAGGAGGCGACGGCAGCGCCCAGGACATCCATCAGCCCTCAAAGAAGACTAAATCGGAAGTATGGGCATATTTGGGATTTCTGAAAAATGCTGAGGGACAGTTAATAGAAGACGGCTATCCCGTTTGCAGAACGTGCAGGAAACAAGTGTCTGCAGAAGGCAGCAACACTTCAAATCTCATGGCACATCTGCGTGACGATCACCCACGTCTCCACAGCCGGTGCAAGGTAAGTTAACATTAGCATTTTAGCTTAAATGCATGACGCGAGGACTTTTGGTTGAGGGAGAATGCAACGAGTCACTATATACTGCAGCCGCAGCGTCCTCTGGCAGCATTTAAACCGTGTCACGGACACCCTGTTGCTGGATGAAGCATCTTATTTGTTGATGATGAAGAGAAATATACAATTAGTTCCTTGTCATGGATTTGTTTACTTATTCAATGCCATTTATACTTGAACATTTGGATTTGATTACATAGTGTAGTAGTTATTTTAGTAATTTGTTTAAAGTGGATATTTATTTTAAATACATATTTTTTAAGGTTGACTTGTACAGTGCTCAAGTCAAGTGTGGACTGGAGTTTTAGATTTTCATTTTGATAATGAAGAAAACAAGTATATGAGAAAACAAGTGGTGTTTCTTTGATTTGTTTACATATTGTTTATGTTTTGAATGTTTGGATTTGTATAATTTAAACCTGCACTGACTACTGTAACATGTTCCAGAAAAATAAGCTATTTGTTCCTTTACTTGTGAAAAGTTGCACTTTTGCTAAGGCTTGTGTTATTTTAGGTTTAATAAACACTGTTAAACCTTTTCAGAACTATTTCAGTTTGTGTAGAACAGGACTATCAATGCTTTCTGAACATATGCAACACCGTTTAAAAAATACCGCGATAATACCGAAAACCGTGATAATTTTGGTCACAATAACCGTGAGGTTAAATTTTCATACCGTGACAACCCTACCCGCGAGGTCATGAAATCACGGGAGAACTGCAAAACAACTCGTGATTTCAGCAGCTCATGAGATAACAGGCAGTGAGGAAGATGGCAGCATGTGTCCAACAAGTCTTTCAGGTACAGTTACAGGTAATGATGCATCTTTTAAAAATGTTTTTACTAAGCAGGCAACTGGAAACCTGCATGTGTCTTATTTTGAAAGTTTCCAGATGTTTTACACTTTCACACTTTCATGTTTGGCTTCCTGTATGGCCCGATCTGCAGACTTTAAAGAGCAAGTCACCCCCTAGAAGAAACTTACTTCACTCCCACTTCAAGTTTGAAAAGTGCAACAAATGCTGTTGCCTGGCAGACCGAGAGGGCGGAGTCACTAACACACACACACACACACACACACACACACACACACACACACACACACACACACACACACACACACACAAACAGGCTCCCAACGGCATTGTGACATCATAATGGACCAGTTTACATCATAGCATACCTCTTAGCCAATAGCGGTGGCAGATTTAAATTCAAATACAGTGCAGAGTTTTTACCTGACGTCGGCGCAACACTGACAGTTTTAGGCAGAGAATTTGAAATTTAACTAAGATGCACTGAAGTGCCAAATTATTGACTATGCGTGTCTACAGCACGATTAGACACTCGTTTATTTAGTTTATCAGCAAAAAAAAGTTGATTTGGGGGTGACTTGCTCTTTAACGTGTTCTGGAAGCATACAGTAGCGCATTAAAAAAAGGGTGAAAGCAATGTGTCCCGAGGCTTTCATAACATAAGGCTTCATGGGAAACGTACCCATCCACCATAACCACAGCTAATGACTGTGTACCATGGTTCATGGATTCATTAGCTGATAAGTGCAACACTAGAATATTCCCTAGAATATCAAACCTTTTCACAATATTCTAATCGACTGCAATTTTAAATTTGGGGATTTTATAATCTGTAAGCTATAATCATCACAATTATTGCAAAGGCTTGAAGTATCTGATACTTCTCATTGATTAGTTAAACTTCAGAAGTAGAAGAAATGACATAAATTAATTTTTTGACCATGTTCTATTTTTTTCCAGTTTCACCAGAACGTACACACGTTTCCACAAACAGTTTATCCATTCTGAGTCTTTTATTTCTTTTCAATGTCTGAATTATTATATAAATAAATAAAACATCACCAAATGAGTGCAGCAGCATAACACCCGAGACCACTGAACAAAACCTTCAGTTACACAACTTTCCCTGAATAGTTGACCATACAACCATCCCACACCGTGTGCCTTTGGATATTCAATTATTGTTTTCTCCTTTTGTTCTCGTTTAATCAGTTCACAGAGCTCCAAGATCTCCAGCGTCACTCGCTCTGAACTCATCTTCCATTCATCCCTCAGCTCTGCTGTCCCACCTCTCACTTTTCTTTTGGTCATTAACCTGATTTAGTCATTTTTTTCTGCTCTCTGGCTTTTTTTTTTATTTATTTTGCTTAAGTTCTTCCTCCAAATTAGGCCAAAGGCTGCAGGGAAACTTAGGTCCTCTCTTCCTGCCTTCTGACACCACTGAGATTTCTAAAGGGTCTTGAACTTCAAGCAGAAGAAAGAAGCTGCAGTGACGAGATGGGAGAGTGTACTTTTGGGAGAAAGGAGAGAAGGGGGAGTGATAATGTGAGGTGGAAGGGTCAAAGCTATGAGAGAGGGATAGGGAAAGAGCAGGAGGGGAGGAGAGGCAGACGACGGTTATTGGAAGAAAGTAGGGTGAGAGAGAAAATCAAAATATGAAAAGGTGATTCTGAGTCGCCAAAGATGTGAAGAAGAGAGGTAGAATTTTAAATTATTGGACATAAAAACATTTATAGGGGAAAATTAGCTGAAACGGGAGGGAGGACAGAAACATGTCAAAGTCCATGCACAAATCTGGATGGAAATAATAAAAAAGAGAAACAAGCTAGCTCAAAGCAAAGCTAACAACAGACCATGCTGTTGAACATGAACCGGTCTAATAAGATGCTGAGATGAAATTTTACAAATCGGTGTGCAAAAACATTCTGTTCACTCTTAAACAGTGCCCCATCATTTGATAAAAACACCCCCTTTCACTCAACTTGGCTCCAGAGGAGTAAAGACAAAGACCCAGGTGAGAAACCTTGGTGACATAATTGATTCAGACCTGAGCTTCATGTTCACATCAAGGCCGTAACCTGTTCAGCGTTTTATCATCTTCATCAAATAGCATGACTCAGCAACACATTCTCACACCCTAAGCGTCAGAAACAAACGCTTGGTCAGCCACCTTCCACGTCAGACCCCAGATGCCAAAAGTGCCCTTTTTCGTTACTTATGTGCGAAAAGGGTTTTTTCCCTTTTGTAACTGCAGATCCCAATGCAGCGTAAAACTGACGTGATTAGATATCCACTGATGCGGCACCGAACCAGCTCATTTAACCGCACCTAAACCACGTTTCACTATTTATAATCGTCCCCTCTCCCTCATCCTAACCTTAACCCTCTTGCTGTTGTGACTTATTTGTCATTTAAGTATTTAGTTACTAAAGACATACAGTCCTGTTGTTAGCACTGAAAATGTTTTTGTGCAAGTATTTTATTTTGAAGGGAACCTTCAGGAAATGCACTCTTCTTCGCTGATTGTGTTGTACTTGACGAGAGAAAAAAGAGACGTTAAAAGGTTTGGATGTTGCTCACGTTATGAAATGAGCATTAAATGTTCAAGATAAAGACGCTGTCGTCCGTCATCATTTTAGAAGCCTTTATTCCACTTCAGTTTTTGGTGCCGAAACCCGGGAAGTGTAAGACTACACTAAATTTCAGAACGGAGTGAAGTGCTAACTGCTATTGCTAGCAGCCAAGATGACGGACCGGCTCGAGCGGATGAAGAAGAAACGTGCTACAATACGGACCTCGGTAACAAAGCTGTTATCCCGCCTGGAGAGTGAGGTGGGCAAGGAGACACCAGATAATGACAAGCTACGTGAGTTTCTGACACTTTTGATCTCCAAGGAGGAAAGTTTAATAGATTTGGATAAGGGCATAGAAGAGGAGACACCTACAGATGCACTGGAGACAGAGATTTCAAACACACAGGATTATATGGACCGCCTTCTGACGTGGAAGTTTCGCACTACTGGAGTAATTGAAAGGTCACGTGAGTCTACAAGAGCGCGAGTCAGTGATGCGGGTTCTGGTTCATTTGCATCACAGTCAAGACAAACTGTTAAACTTCCCAAGTTACTGATAACCCAGTACAATGGTGAAATAAGTCAGTGGCAAGAATTTTGGTCTCAGTACAAAGTAGCTATTCACAAAAATGATGGATTATGTAAAACAGACAAGTTCACATACTTGAGATCCTACCTAACTGGAGCAGCTGCACGGACTATTGCAGGACTCACCATGACAGATGACAACTATGATGATGCAATAGAATTACTCCAGAGTCGATTTGGGAGAAAGGACATTGTGATTAGTGCTCATATGTCCAAATTATTAAACCTGACACCAGTAAAGAAATCATCTGATGTGGCATCTTTGAGACACCTGTATGATGAGTGTGAGATTCAGATTCGTAGCTTGGAATCCTTGGGGGTGCACAGTGACACCTATGGCTGCCTGCTATGTCCAGTGCTGCTGCAGCTCATCCCAGAGGATATAGCCTTAGCCTACACCAGGCGATCAGACTCCAACAGTGAATGGAAGGTTCCAGAGCTTATCGAGTTTCTGCAGAATGAGGTGCAAAGCAGAGAAAGGGCGCTACAGCTAACCAGACCTGGACATGATGTTAAGGATGCTACCCCAAAGCAGAGCGGTAAACCATTCTATGATTCTGATGTTAAACCTAGAAGGTGGAGCACCCCATCAGCTACTGCCTTGCACACAGCAAACACTGTGCCCCAGACCTGCGTGTTTTGTGACAGCAGTAACCACAAGCCTGAAAATTGCCCAGAACATTCAGTAAGTGCACGTAAAGAAAAGCTGAGAAAACTTGGAAGATGTTATGTGTGTTTAGGTCCAAAACACATAGCAAAGTTTTGCAGAACAAAAATTTCATGTGGTTTATGTAGACGTAGACACCATCAGTCAGTGTGTGAGCAATCTGAAGTGAAGCCTGAGGTCGACAACAGCAATAGTAGTGTACATACAGATGCTGTGTTATCTTCAGTAACAAGTCCTGCGCAATCAAGGATAAAAACTCAGAACACCGTACTGCTTCAGACCATCAAGGCATGGGCAGTGGGCCCCAAAGACCGAAAAATATCTCGCTGTCTTTTGGATGGAGGCAGCCAGCGAAGCTTCATTCACAAGGATGTTGCTAGGGCCCTTGGACTACCAGTTATCAGACAAGAGATGCTAACTCTCCATGTTTTTGGATCCACTACTCCTGTGACAGAGAAGCGCAACATTGTGAGATTTGAGCTGGAGAACGTGTGGAACAGTCAGCAAAAATTGGAGATTGAAGCAATAGAGACCCCCCAGGTATGCACAGCTGTGATTAAAGTTCCAAGTGGACCGATTCAAGCAGAGCTGAAAAGAAGGGAGCTGCAGCTCGCAGACTGTCCACTAGAAGGTGCTAATGATGCAGAGCTGCAAGTTTTAATAGGAGCTGACTACTACTGGCAAGCTGTTTTTGGCAATGTTCAAAGAGTCACAAAGACATTAGTAGCTGTTGAAAGCATTTTTGGATGGACTCTCCAGGGTCCAGTGACGAGCTCCAGTGTAACAGATACCACTTGTATGCACATTAGCTTATCTGAAGACACTCAGATTTCAAACCAACTTCATGCATTCTGGGAAGTGGAGTCATTGGGCATAGTTAACGACACAGCAGAGAGCACAGAAAACTTAGAGGTTTTGCAAAGTTTCGAGCAGACAACGACCTTCAAAAATGGACGCTACCAAGTTGAGTTACCGTGGCGACCTGACAGAACTCAACTCTCAGACAACTTAAAGGTGGCCAAAAGACGTCTTGAAAGCCTAAAGAAAAAACTGAGAATTGATGCCGCTTTGTATACCAGTTACAACGATGTGATACAAGACTACCTGAAGCAAGGGATTTGTGAGGATCTGTCAGAGGACACATGGTCGACAGGGAACTCAGTCAAATATTACATGCCACACCATGCTGTTGTGCGAGAAGACAAGGCAACAACCAAACTCAGAGTGGTTTTTGATGCATCATCACATGAGGAAAATTCCCCATCCCTAAATGACTGTCTGTACACTGGGCCCAATTTGAACCCAAATCTGCTGGATGTGCTGATTAAATTCAGATTGCATGAGATAGCCTTTACTGCAGACATCACAAAGGCTTTTTGCAGATATCCCTGACGGATAAAGACAAGGATGCAGTTCGATTCCTGTGGCTCCATGGACCCCCAACCAAAGACTGTGAGGATGAGGTGCGTATTCTCAGAATGAACAGAGTTGTATTTGGAGTGTCTCCTAGCCCATTCCTGCTTGCCGCCACAATCCGAAAGCATCTCAAACAATATGAAACCAAGCAGACAAAAACAGTGCAGACCATGAGAGACTCCTTATACGTTGATGACTTTATTGCCAGTGTATCAAATGTGCAAGAAGCCCATTGTGTGACAACAGAAGCAAAAGACATTCTGTCCCAAGCCGGGATGAACTTGTGCAAGTGGGTTACAAACTCCCCTGAGCTCAGAGCCTTGTGGAAGGAGAATGGACTAGAGCATGGTGTGGAAAGTGAGTTAATTGGAAATGTACTCAAGGTCCTAGGACTAGTCTGGCGATCTGGAACAGATGACTTTGTGTTTGATCAAAGAGGACTTATGGACATTGTAAAGGGGAAGGAAAACACAAAACGAGGTGTTTTGCAGACGTCATCTCGCATATTTGACCCCATTGGCTTTCTCACACCATTTACCATCAGAGCCAAGTGCCTTTTCCAAGAGATGTGGGAAAGTGGGCTTAAATGGGATGAACAACTACCCCCTAAGTTAAAGGAGAAATGGGAACAGTGGTGTGCTGAGTTACCAGTGCTCCACCTAGTGGTCATTCCTAGGTGGCATCACATTGAGCATCCAGATTCACAGAACGTAAGCTTACAGCTTTACTGTGATGCAAGTGAAAAGGCTTACAGTGCTGTGGCCTATGTGAAAGGAAAAAACAGAGAAGGAGAGACCGTGACACGTTTTGTTGCTTCCAAGTCACGAGTTGCACCATTAAAAAAATGACTTTGCCTCGTTTAGAACTTATGGTTGCACTTATTGGAGCCAGATTGGGACACAGTCTTCTAAAGGCATTTGATCTGGAAAGAAATCAGCTTCACATGTGGACGGACTCGATGATCACGCTTCACTGGATTCAGAGCTCTGCTCAGCGGTGGAAACCATTCGTGGCCAACAGAGTGACCGAGATACAAGAGCTCACAAATCCAGAGCTGTGGTCCCATTGTATGGGCAAAACCAACCCTGCAGACCTACCGACAAGAGGCCAGCATGTCCAGAGCCTCATTGACAGTCAGCTGTGGTGGAGTGGACCTAAATCATTGCCAGCAGCCGATGAAAGAGAACAGGTGGATGAGAGCTATGTGTCATCTGAGGTGAACTGTGAACTTAAAACTAAGCACCAGGTTGTAGTACAACTGACACATGCTGAGCAGGTTGAACCACTGTTTGACATTGAAAAATACAGTCGACTTAGGACAGTGTTAAGAGTAACTGCATGGGTTAAAAGATTTGTGACAAACACACGATCCAGTCAGAAACTGAAAGGAGAGTTGACCGCGGACGAGATCAGGGCTGCCGAAAGGTACTGGGTGAAGCAGACACAGGAGAGTAGCTTTAGCTCAGAAATCCTACAGTTACAGCTGAAACAGAATGTGAAGAGAGACTCTAAGATTAAGGATTTGAAACCATTTTTGGATGAAGAGGGACTGATATGTGTTGGAGGGAGACTTCAGAACTCTGATCTTAGCTTCAGAGAGCAGCACCCCTGGGTGCTACCAAGCAGTCATAAATATTCTGAGCTATTGGTTCGTTCTTGTCATGAAAGGGTGATGCATTCTGGTGTTAGAGACACTTTAATCCAAGTGAGGGAGCAATACTGGATCTTCAGAGGGAGACAGTTCGTTAAACGCATTGTGTCTGGATGTTTTATTTGCAGGAAGCTAAAGGTTAAAGCGGCGCAGCAGACTACTGCTCCTTTACCTCAGGATAGAGTAACAGAATCAGCTGCATTTGAAGTCACTGGGGTGGATTTTGCGGGACCCTTGTATGTTAAAACTAAGAGTCAACCGACAAAGGCTTACGTTGTATTGTTCACTTGTGCTGTAACAAGGGCAGTACACTTGGAGTTGGTATCAGATCAGACCACTGAAAACTTCCTGTTAGCCCTAAAAAGACTTATTGATAGAAGAGGGCTATGTAGGATCATGTATTCTGACAATGCTAAAACATTTAAAAGGGCAGATAAGGACTTGAAGGAGATGTGGCAGGTGATTAAAGGCTCAGAACTCACTAAGTTCTTTACCGAGAAAGGAATCACCTGGAAGTTCATTGCTGAGCGGGCAGCTTGGTGGGGGGGCTTCTGGGAGAGGCTTGTGAGATCTGTAAAAACATGTTTGAAAAGAGTGCTGGGGAGGGCCTCATTGCACTTTGAGGAACTAACAACTGTGCTGACAGAGGTTGAAGCAGTGTTGAACTCTAGACCATTGTCTTATGTATATAATGATGTTCTAGAACCTCAGCCACTAACCCCTTCTCATTTCCTGGTTGGAAACCGACTAACTTCTCTACCACCAAAGAATCTGTCTTCCCAGCCTCACACCCCCATTGTCAACAAAGAGGAGCTGGGACGAAGATGGGAATACCGCCAGAGACTTTTGAACGGCTTTTGGAAGCACTGACGCAGAGACTATTTGATGGACTTAAGATCAGCCCACACATCTGAGACCACAACACCCACTACAGTAAAGGTGGGAGATGTTGTTCTAATAGGAGAGGACAACACACCCAGACAGACCTGGAAAATGGGTAGAATAACAGAGGTTTTTCCAGGCAGAGATGGACTGATTCGTTCCTGTAAGGTTTGCAGTTCTACAGGTACCATTTTGAGAAGACCTGTACAGTTACTATATCCCTTAGAGGTATGTTAAGGATGGCTAACTGTTGATGAACATCTGTTCATCGGGCGGGAGTGTGTTGTGACTTATTTGTCATTTAAGTATTTAGTTACTAAAGACATACAGTCCTGTTGTTAGCACTGAAAATGTTTTTGTGCAAGTATTTTATTTTGAAGGGAACCTTCAGGAAATGCACTCTTCTTCGCTGATTGTGTTGTACTTGACGAGAGAAAAAAGAGACGTTAAAAGGTTTGGATGTTGCTCACGTTATGAAATGAGCATTAAATGTTCAAGATAAAGACGCTGTCGTCCGTCATCATTTTAGAAGCCTTTATTCCACTTCACTTGCTACCTAAAACGTTACTCCCACTGTGATCAAGCGTCAGTTTCCCATGCATTCTGACTGTGAATTTTCGTATTTGCTGCCCAAGGGGAACGTTAGAACATACCATCTGGCGAGGGGGAGGTTACAAATACCCTCTACTTTTAACCTCCACCTTGGTAGTTGAAACCTCCCCCTCGCGTTGGCTCGGTCCAAACTCGACCAATGACGAGGCGGCTCCCGCCGTTCACTTCATAGAGCCGGCTTTTAGAGCAATCGACACATCACTAACGTGTTCGCTAGCAAGATGGTTAAGGTTAGGATAGGGGTGAGGGGAAGGTTAAATAAGAAGATAAGGTTAAGGTGAGGTACAATGAGCTTGTTTGGTGCCCTGGCTGCAGACATCCCATCACGTCAGTTTTACGCTGCATTGGGATCTGCAGTCAAATAAGGGAAAAACCCTTTTTCGCACATAAGTAACGAAAAAGGGCACTTTTGGCGTCAGGGGTCTGACGTGGAGGGAGGCTGACCAAGCGTTTGTTTTTGACGCGCTGGGAGTGAGAATGTGTTGGACTCAGAGGTCCAGACAAGACCTAGAGAACCTTATTCATGCGTTCATCTCCAGCAGGCTGGACTACTGCGGTGGTCTTTTGGCTGGTCTTCCGTAAAACGCTGGGAATCCACTGCAGCTTATTCAGAATGCTGCTGCTAGAGTCTTAACAAGAAAATCTCTACACTGGTTACCACTTAACTACGGAATCCATTTTAAAGCGCTACTACTAGTTCACTACTACTACTACTACTACTACTACTACTACTAATAATAATAATAATAATAATAATAATAATAATAATAATGGTTTGGATTTATATAGCACTTTTCAAGACGCCCAAAGCACTTTCCGTTAATCATGCATTCTGACATTCACACACTACCGGTGATGGTAGCTAGTGTAGCCACAGCCGCCCTGGGGCGGTCTGACAGAGGCGAGGCCATTTTGCTCCATCGGCCCCTCTGACCACCACCAACACATTCAATTCAATTCAAGTTTATTTATAAAGCGCCAAATCACGACAAGAGTCGTCTCAAGGCACTTCACATAGTAAACATTCCAATACAGGTCAATTCATTAAGCCAATCAGTAAAAAGTTTCCTATCTAAGGAACCCAGCAAATTGCATCAAGTCGCTGACTAGTGTCGGTGACTTTACAGCAATCCTCATACTAAGCAAGCATGCAGCGACAGTGGAGAAGGAAGAAACCTCCAGAGGATCCTGGCTCAGTATAAGCAGCCATCCACCACGGCTCACTGGGCACATCAACACATTCTCACACCCGAAGCGTCGAAAAGTGACGATGGGTGACCAAACGTTTGTTTCTGATGCATTGGGGCTCCTTACGTGTTGGGAGGCTGTGTGGTGTGAAGTACCACATGCTATGCTAGTGATGTTTCTGCTAGGAATATTTGCACATTGGAGCAATTTTAAAATGGCATGAATACAGTTTGTCAAGGATAAACCCAAACTAGCAATTGGCCCATCAAACTTGTAGGATGTAAACTCTTTTTCTGAACAGAGGCCATTCATGAAGCCCTTTATGATGTGTAAGGGACATATTTATATTTTTTTGACAGAAATGCTTTCAGATTGCCCAAAATTCCTTCAAAAATCGACCAGTGAACAATCAGAGTATGAGGCAAACACCTGTGTTAGCCTATAATATTAACAGCTTAATGAGCTTAGCTCTACATGAGTGGTATGTTACTCTGATTTTATGCTTCCTCTGTTTTATTGCACTAAGAAATTATCACATTGGATGACTTGCCTCACAAACGTGACATTTTTTTATGCAGGAATAAAACTTTACATGCTAAAGGAAGGCAAAAATTTAAGTTAGTTGTCATTCCTCTGACAAACGAGGAATATCCTAATTCACACGTTTCAATTGTGGCACATTTGACACTAAGTCTGATTGAATGTGGTTTAGTTCTCTCTGCCAGTCTGGCTGGATGTGGATCATAGAAAAGGAAAACATGAGGAAAAAAAAGTAAGTTTCACTGCAGCATGTTGGACTGTTGATTGCATTTCATTGATTTTGTGCCTCCCCTGTTTTATAGCGTTGGGAAACTGGAGTAGAATTGCATATAAGAACATAGTCATACTCTGGACTGCAGGGATGAGGGTGAAAATGACAGGTGGGCAAGCAGGAAAAGAGCTGAATGGGCTTTGGCAATACACTGCAAACACTGAAGCAACACAGTAACCAGCAAGGTAGAGGCAAGGGATTGTACAGTATGTGTACACATATGTATTTTTTATACTGAATATAGTGGAGAGACAACATGTGTTAGAGTCACACAGAAGGGGAAAGTAAGGGAGGAAGTGTTAAGAAAAAATATCTAATTATTTCCAGAAATAATAATAATAATAATAATAATGCATTGAACTTATATAGCACTTTTCTAGACACCCAAAGATGCTTTCACACACTCTCACATTCACACACTGCTAGTGACGGTAAGCTACTTGTAGCCACAGCCGCCCTGGGGAGGTCTGACAGAGGCGAGGCTGCCATTTGGCGCCGTTGGCCCCTCTGACCACCACTAACACAGGCAAGTTGGGTGAAGTGTCTTGCCCAACACAACAGCAGGATACCCCTGGCAGGAGCTGGAATCGAACCCATGACCCTCTGATCATGAGTCAACCCGCTCTACCACCTGAGCCACTGCTGCCCCAATAATAAAACATACTAAACTCCTGTTTTGAAGAATAAACAAAAATAAGAATCACTTTGTCCAGAGCACAAATTCAAAGGAGGTTATTCTAAGAATGAGATGAGTTTTACCAAGAAAAAAATAAATACTCTATTTTATAAGCTTCATATCTCATTGTCCGTGTGTTTATGTTTGGGACTTTAGTTTTGAAGGATTGAAATGTTACAGCTGAAGTAGCCAAAACGCTGCAACTACTGTTCAATAGTATATTCTGTTGTATGGTTTACTCTCAGAACCTTCAGGTATTGTAAAATGGAAAACACGGGCTTTGCATTCAAAATTTTCCTCCAAATGATTTTTATTTTCCTCATTTCTGTCATTTTATTCTAGAAACAATATTTATTTCAGGAAATGTTTTTACATGGATTTAAATTTTAATCCGACAAGGCAGGGCAGCATTATTTGTATAGCACATTTCATCCACAGAAGCAATTCAATGTGCTTTCCATTAGCAAGAATAGCACAAATATGACAGCACAATTAAAATACACAGATAAGTTTAGATCAGATTAAATGCACTAATTAATTTCAGAACAAAGTTAAAGGGTGAGCAGTTACAGTGCAGAAGGTGCAGCATATACATTCATGCAAAGGCTGATGAACACATGAATGTTTTCATTTTTTAATTTAAAAGTCATTGGCGTTCAAGTCCGAGTCAAGTCATAAGTCTTTATAGATTTTATCAAGTCAAGTCAGAAGTCATTAAAGTAATGACTTAAGTCTGACTCGAGTCCAAGTCATGTGACTCGGATCCACACCTCTGCCTGCTGGGCATGTGGGAAATGACATCCGGCATGTATTTTGGCCCCATTCCATTGACTGATTTATAGACTAGTAGAAGCACTTTAAAATCAATTCAGTGTAGAAAGTTACTTCGTAATATTTTTCTGTATTCTTCATGAAATGACGTGATAGAGGGACCTGCCATTTATCTAATTTTCAAACACAAGATGCGAGATAAGGACAGCATGACGTGTCCATTCAGCTTCATTCCATCACATCTACATTGATACATTATGATCGATAGGACTTATTTTTCAATTAACACCTGCCCTCTCTCACAGCAATAATTCAATTGGCTGAGATTAAACACACCAGATTACTTCGCCTTTATTTGCCAGGACAGTGTTCACTGCTCAGTCCCCTCGGCTGCGGGGTGACTCCATTAGACGGAGAACTATGAATTATTAATTGTATAAACATAAAGGGGTCTAATTGTCCGTCCATATCTCTCTTAGCTGTGGACTGATGTGGAAATGAGCCGCTGCCTGAGCCATTGAGATAATGAATAAAACTATGACACGGCGGGAGTGAGGGACAAAGGAAGCCAGAGGTAGAGCGAGCAGAGGTAGAGAGAGGTAACAGCAGCTGTGAAGCACTGGGAAGAGTGTCAGTCTTTGAAAAGCTGGCCATTTATCCAACAGTGTGTCGTCTGCAAAACCATTCACAAGGATGTACGCGCATGTAGGCAAATTAGACTTTTTTGTGTTTACAATAACTGTGTCCAGATCCTCAGCACAGTGGCCATTTGTGTGAGAGTAAAAGGACATTTGCTCTGTGTTTCTTTTCTTTCTTCTGCATTTGTGTGTGCAGACGTGTGCGCCTACCTCCTCTCCTGTTGAGCTTGGCGTATCCCGGTGCATATCCACTAGAGAAGACAGATGAGCTGGTGAAGGCCGTGTGAGGCAGAGGCGAGGCTAGAGCCTCATCACACTTCTCTGTGGGGGGTGGATGAATACAAAGGTAGAGAGAAATGAATGTGGGGTAGAACAAGGCAGGAAGTGGGGAAGAGGAGGTGGAAGGAAAATAGTAAAAGAAATAAAATAATCAAGTCATGTGGAAGAGGTGGGAAGAGAGAAGAACAAAAGAATACATCAGTTTAAAAAAGTTCCAACCCACGGGTTTAAAGCCTCAGCTAATAAAATGTCATGCATAAATCTAATATTTCAAAAGAAGCACCTTAGGTCACAATTTGTATTTTTCTTCCACAATGAGATACTTTTTCTTCTTCAAATGTAAAGTTATTAAAATGTCTGGTGACTCAAAGAAGCTTGCGAGTATGATCAGTAACCTGGAAATGCACCAAAAGACTGCTGCCTACCGATGCAGTCGAGTGTTTAAAAAATCCCCAAACATGAATTTTCCTGTGTAATCAAGCAGAATCTAGATGCAAATTCCTATATTCCTCTAGGTGGTTAAACACTGGAGCTCATAAGTTAGCATTAAATGATCTGAAGTGGATTTCCATGGAAAGATTGTGATACGTTATTTCAAACTTGTTTTAAACAACCATTCTGAGGCCAGCTCTACTGAAGTTTACCTGATGATCTAAAATTTGATGCAATCTGCTTGTCCTCTTATGAATGCTTGATTTACCACTAAGCATTTTATAATCTACAGAATATACTTTAGTTTACGAGTGAATGGAATTGACTAATAATAATAATAGTAATAGATTTTATTTGTAATGCACTTTACATTTGAATGAAATCTCAATGGAATTGACTATATTTTCAGCTAGCTTCACGTTGGACATGATATACATTTGAGTATTGCTTTTGTATATTAAAATAACCAACATGAATAAACTGAATTCAGCTGAGAATAGTCAGCATTTTAGCAGTTGTAGATGATATTTTTGCAAAAATTCAGTTTGAAAAAAACTGTTTATTTCTGACTGGATTGACGAGCCAACAACTAGTTAAAGTGGAGCCAAGACCAAAGAAGATCAATGTTGTTGTAGAGTCATGAATGTTCTGTTTTTGACCTAAAGGTCATGATCTGCTGTGTCTGTTCGAGCAGAGACATAAAGTCTCTGACAGGCTAATCTACATGAGATAGTGGCCAAGGTCTTTCATGCACGCTGCTCATCTGAACTGCTTCACCTCTGTTACAGCGCAAGACGAAGACGAAGAACTCTCTTGATAAATACATAATCAAACAATGTTTGCTATTACCAATAATAATGTGAGCCCAATGTTCAATCAGTCTGTGAAATGACAATGTTAGTACTTGATATTATAACCGTGTGATCAGTAGTGTTTTACAAGTAATTATAATCCTGGACAGCTGCACTAGACACTAATGACACGTAATGCTAAAGTCACACGGCACATTTCCTTTTGTCTGATCCAACCAGAACCTTCGTTTCTGGCGCAAGGTGTGGTTATCGGTGGTGTTTGTATAAACCCTCTTTTGCATGTCAAATTCTGATTTGCCAGTAAACAAAAATATGACAATTATAAAAACTATCCCACGCCACCTTTTCTTTAGTTCAAAGCGTTCTAGAGAAGTCTCGGACCGGCCATCCGGACTTCCTCTTCAGCCAAAAAGAACCCCGACAAGCTGGATAAAATCTGTTGCAAGTTACACCTGACCGCAACGATTCCTTCAGAATAAAGGCTGAACCTCACGACCCCTTCAGGGTCTCGCTGACGCCAATGAACCTGTCGTGACCTGGAAGCATTCCAAGACTAGTTTGGTCGGCACCGCTGCTTTTCTACTGGCTTCTGTTCCAAGGCGGGTCCAAGAGGACCTAGACATTCTGGATCTAACGGAGGCTTCCCCTGGGGTATGTAGACTGACAGATGGCGTTTCATGTGTGTTATAAATCTCCTAAAGTTTAGAGCGAAACATTCACTCCCACTCAGAACTCAATGCTTCTCCGGATCAGCTGGTTCTGATAACAACATTACACACACACACACACCATCATCTCACACCTCATTCCACCTTAGTCCACCAGTACACAGAGTGTTAAAGTTAGTCTTGTTTTAATTGTGTAGAAATACATTTCTTAACTTTTATAAACCTGACTCTCTCTTTCCTTGAAGTTAATACGAAGTGTCGCTTAATCCCTGCAATAAAAAGTTCTGATCTTCTGCTTAAAATAGTCAAAGATCCATCAGACTGATATTTCATATTTCTATGGAATCTCACATTTCATGGTTCATAAGTTAGATGTAAACTACAGATCCTTTAAATTGTTGTAAAAACAAAAAAAAAACTCAAATTTTATATTGATTCATACAAATGATCAATTTAATTCCTTTGGATCAATATTAGATTTGCATCATTAGACATTTATGTAGAAATATTTGTGCAAAATAGCCGCAGCCGTCACTAGCAGTTGCTCCACTTGTTGCACCAATTGTACTTTTCAATTCAATTCAATTCAAAAATACTTTATTAATCCCAGAGGGAAATTGATTAATATTTTTTTTATTTTGAAAAGGTTGCCATTGTGGATCTAAAGGAATATGAAAATGTTAAAGTTTACAAAAAGTATTTACTTGAGCTGCTTTTAACTTTTTCAGATCTGAGATCTGGAAATTCTCCAGGCCAGACTAGCTGCTAGCTTATCAATCCATGAGCTAATCACCACCTGAACTTGTTTAAAGTGTGATCTATATAAAGTAAGGCATTAGTTAAGACATTAGTTGTTTATCGTTCCACAAAACTTCAAAGAAAAGATCTGAACTTTCATTTTAAGTCTGAAAACATTGTTCAAGGAAGCCTGGTAAATGGAAAGAAAACTTTGAAGATTTTCATGGCTGGTTCATGAGAAATGCAAATGCAATACAATCTCGTATCTGAAAAATAAAACATGAATAAAGCTCAGTTTTTTAAGGCCAACCCTTTCACTCATTCATAAACCTGAGCCCACTCACTCACTCACTCACTCACTCGCTCACTCGCTCACTCACTCGCTCCTAGTACATTTGTTACCACTCAAAGAGGAACTCTGAATGGTGTTTCAGACTACACAGAACCAGTCATTAGTTATCAGTCATGCCCCGCTGTACAAAAGGATGAAAGCCATTGAACATATTTTATCCTTGTTGGTGGAAAAGAAGAAAATAGAAAGACAGAGGGTGAGGTCTACCTTAACCCTAACCCTGTTGCAGCGAGGTCACGGGTTTGAATCCTGACTACAACCTTTCTGCACAGAGTTGGCATACTCTTCCCGTGCATGGGTTTTCTCTAGGGGCTCCAGCATCCTCCCACAGATCCACAACATGCTTGTTAATTAAATGGAGACTTGAAATCGCCCTTAGGTTTGAGAGAGTTGGCACGGCTGTCTCTCGTTTGCTTCTGTCTGGACTGCCGTCCTGTCTAGCATGTTTCCTATTGCCTCTGGCCCAATAACCTCTGGAGTTAGGCACCAGCTCCCTGTGACCATACTGATGAAGTGAGGAGGAGAATAGATGGACATCAGTTAGCTATACCAAATATTAGATAGTCTTTTTCATCTACCAGGACTTAAAAGGTTGAATGATGCAATCGAACATACGGACGTCAAAAGTAATGTAATCTGTGCAACATTTATCCATTTCTAAAGTACTAGAAACCAAGAAACTACCATCTGTGAATCTCCATCTAAACACAAGGAATATTTTTGAAGCTGTGTGTATAGGCAGTGTGAAGATTCAGACTTCTCTTTTTTCTACCAGACATTGTTTGTCGTACGAACTGCTAAGACCTTCTTGATGTCACCAGTTTCCTCTCATTTCAGCCCACCCAGTGATATTCTCTAACTTATCTCTCCTTTACAGCTGTGAAACATTCACCCGCGAAATCACAGGAAATCTTTGCATCATGCTCGAGCATATCCGAAAGGGTTCTTCAGCATTTTTTTAATGAAAAGAAGGTCTTGCCTGTTTAAAATGTTCAATAAAACTCATCCACACACCTAGAGACACACAAAATGTCATATCTGCCATGCTGTTTTATCCACTCTCAAACGTCAGTATCATCTAAGACTTCCAAGAGATTCTGTTTGGTTTGGAGGTGCACAAGCACACAGAAACAGTGTATGCTACCACTTGGAGGCAGTCTCAGAAATGTTGGGAGAAACTCTTGCTTCTTAATAGTAATCCAAATCTTAATCCTCTGTGCAATGAAGTTATTGTTACAACGTGAGAATATTCTCCAGTAATTGGTATTTTTTTTAGCCATTTCTGCACTGGTTGAACGAACAAATGCTGCAAAATTAAACCTATGTACAAATATAAATGAGGCCCTGAAGTGAGTATATGAGTAGAATATGCATTCATGTGCACGTTGCTTCACATTCACTGACAGAAGTGCAAGCTGAATAATATAACTTTAGCTCTGGTCTTGGTATTTTTCGGGTTAAGAGCCAAGATTTCTGTATGCTGTGCATAAGCATGCACTGCGGGTCACATATAAAATAAGGGCGAGGAAAGGGAAGAAATAAATGAAATGATAGAGGAACTTAATGGAGAGCAAGTGGATTTTATAAAAAATGGAGGTGTGAAGAAAAATATTTTGCAGTGCCTCCACTTATTTCCTCAGGGCCCTCTTACCTTAGTGTGTGTGTGTGTGTGTGTGTGTGTGTGTGTGTGTGTGTGTGTGTGTGTGTGTGTGTGTGTGTGTGTGTGTGTGTGGTGGGAGGACCAGCATGTTAAGCGGTTTTAAAGATCAATTTTTTTGAAAAATGACGACCTCAGCATGGATTATGTCCACACCAAAAGATGCTTTGGTGAAAAGACGTGTTCTCCTTGTAAAACAGAGAGCTGAAAATAAAGCAGGCCTCTTGAAACTAAGGATTAATGCTCTCTAATCACGTTACGGAAACCCCTACGGAGGCGGCGCTGCAATACCAATGGCCACGTTTTCAAGGTAACTCATTACATTCCTTTTTTCTCTCCATTGTGCATCTTGCACCAATTCCACTATAGCACAAGTGCATTAAAGACATCAGCTACTTAATGAATCCATCAATTTTTACAAGGACTTTGTCAAAGCACCATATATATATATATATATATATATATACTTATTGTCTGACATTTTGCTACACAGTGAACAGCAGCATCATTCCCCATTGTTAACACACCATGATTGCATAAAATTAGTTTTAATTTCATTTAATTTTCTCTTTCGTGTATCTTCCTCTTTGTAGCTTTTGTCAAGGCTGCTTGGATCTAATTAATTATTTCTACATGTTTATTTTTTTGTTTAACAGTCACTGATGTGGCAGTCCGAAGCATGCAGGTTCATGCATTCACCGCCGTCCAAATTTGATAGACATTTTATACTTTTAGGAATTTATTGATTTGTTTATTTTATTTATTTCAATAAACATGTCAATAGAATTGTGTCACTAAGCTTTATGTTTAAAAGATGCTAACATGCGAAACAACAAAATAATGGTTAGATGTGACAATTATTGACGGTCTTGCTGCAGCAGCATCTTTTGGCCCTCATGTAACAGTTATTTAGGGTTGTGTGGAAAACATCTTCATTAATGTCTAATAATCATTGTTGTGTTGCTTGGTAGTTATTATAGTCTGAAGTGCTGGCAAGAGGTTCTGAATGTCCTCAAAATTAGTTGTTCCAGTGTTTTTAGATCTTTTTTCAGGTGTTTCTATGGATAATAAAGTATATTTTCAGACATTTTATAAATTTCAATGTTTTTATTTGGCAGTTCATGCAAAAAAATCTATATTTGCACTGTTGGTCCTTCTGTTGCTTCCATAATCAATGCCTGGTATTTGTCAGAATTTATGGAGTTTTGCTTTCCCACCCACTAAGGATTCTTAATGTACAGAGACCCTAAATTAGGATGTTATGTTCTCCAAGCAGCTTCTCATGGCACAATGCTCCATCATACTGTAAAAGTCATTGTTCTTCAAACTGCTGATGGATGGTTGTGAGAAATGGTATCAGAGGATATTTAGGTACAGCTCATTTTCTCATGTCTGTGTTCTGAGGCTAAACTGCAGAGGAGTGACCAAGTCACTGCCTTGCAAGTCACAAGTAAGTCACAAGTCTTTCCAGTCAGGTCTCGAGTCAAATCCAAGTCAAAGACAACCAAGTCCATGTCGAGTCCAAAGTCAATGATGTGGAAGTCCAAGTCAAGTCCAAGTCCTTCATTTTGAATTTAAGTCATATTCAGGTCATCTGTCCAACTTCACTTTGATGACAACGATAATAAATAAATTCCAGAAATAAAGGTTCTTACAGCTAGTTTATTTGATCAAACAAGCAGAAAGTGCAACTAAATTGGATTATAAACAAAGTGCTGCTGCATTTAGCAGTACAAGATCAGACTCAGGACAAAGAATGATATATTTTGAGACTGTTGATCACAGCGCCTTCATTAACAGACTTCGTTACTTGGTGGGGATCTCTGGAACAGTTCTAGACTGGTTTAGCTCGTGCCTTTCTAACAGAAGTTATATTGTACCTTTCTAACAGAAGTTACAGTGTCGGTATAAACCAAATCAGATTCTACTGATCTGTTCTGTGGGGTACCCCAAGGCTCGGTTTTGGGTCCACTCCTGTTTCTGCTGTACATACACCCTCTTGGACAGATACTTGATCCTTTTCATAATGTCTCTTATCACCTATAGGCAGATGATATTCAGGTGTACTGCTCCTTTAAGGATTCTGAGTTCTACAAACTGTCTGAATTACTAGAGTGTCTATCAGCTATCACCACCTGGCTAGAAGATTACTTCCTTCAGTTAAACTCTGAAAAGACTGAATGTCTGATCATTGCCCCTGAGAGCATGGTTCCCCTGATTAGTCTAAAACTTGGTCATTTATCCTCTGCCGTAAAGACAAACTTAAGGAATTTGGGTGTTATTTTTGACCGATCAATGTCTCTTGAAGGTCACTCAAAAACGTTGGTCCGAAACTGTTTTTATCATTTAAGAAATATCTCCAAACTGCGAGGGTTGTTGTCAAAACATGAACTTGAAATGGTTCTCCATGCCTTTATTTCCTCCCGTCTAGATTACTGTAACACGCTTTTCACAAGTTTTAACAAAAAGCCCTTGACCGCCTTCTGTTGGTCCAGAACTCTGCAGCGAGGCTCCTAACTGGAGCAAACAGAAGAGCACACATCACTCCTATTCTGATGTCTCTGCACTGGTTACCCGTTAACTTTAGAATTCATTTTAGAATCCTGACTATAACTTTCAATGCTCTACATGGTCAAGCTCCTCCCTATATTACTGAACTGTTAAAGCCTTATGCTCCAACCCGAGCCCTCAGGTCCACACACCAGAACCTTCTAGAAGTTCCAAAGACTAGATACAAAAGTCGAGGTGATCGCTCCTTCCACACTGTGGCACCCCGACTCTGGAATGATCTTCCTTTATCCTTACGCACCGTTGACAGTCTGGACACAAAAAAAAAAACAGCTAAAGACCATTTTATTTAAAGCTGCCTTTAACTAAACCTTTTATTTTCTTATTTTTAACTCAAATTTTTAATCTTTCATCTGTTTATGAAATTTTATAATTTAAAGACTATTTTTTCTGATGTTAATCTGATTCTGTTTTGAGAGCATTTAGATTTTATGATGTTAATCTGTTCATGATTTTATGACTTTGTTTTATTTTGTTTTGATCTATGTGAAGCACTTTGTGATTCTATGTCTGCGATGAGTGCTACATAAATAAAATGTACTTACTATAATTTTTGTCCATGTCATGCCACTTTTGTTCTAAAATATCAAATATGCTCAAGTCATCATCAAGTTAACAGATTCAAGTTGATTCAAGTCGCAAGTGATTGGCGTTCAAGTTCGAGTCAAGTCGTAAGTCTTTATAGATTTTATCAAGTCAAGTCAAAAGTCATTAAAATAATGACTCAAGTCTGACTCGAGTCCAAGTCATGTGACTCGAGTCCACACCTCTGCTAAACTGTGTCCTATAGCTGAGAAGCAAGCCCTCACAGGATGCTTTACTGTTGGCTACTGGAGGTAGTCTTCACCCAAATAATCATTAGGAGGACCCATCTGTCCTTGATGCTGTACTTTAAGAGAAATGGCATCTTTGCTTCCCATAACACTGCACCATCATCCAAAAGCCAGCTGTGCACTGTGATGCAGATGCAAACACAGCTGCCTATCTTGACATGCACCACCACTCCAGAAGAAGCTACCTGGGGAGATCAAGTTTATTTTAGAGCAAATAACTTGTTTTAATAGCACTCTTGTGTGTGCAGTCTGTGGAAATTTCCATCATTAGTTATGTTGCATTTGAGTTTTATTAATTATATATATTTTACTTGCTTTTTCTCAATATGTCTGCAGAACTTCAGAAAAGCTTTACATTAAACTAAAACCCGACACAATCCTTATGTAGATAATTTAATATTGCACCGGATTTTAAAAGCATTGGGCATAAAATCTCATTAAACTGAAAATTGTAGCCTTGATGTTTCTGCCATTTTTGATAGGACATTCTGAGGATGGTTTACAATGTAAATGCTTCAGCAAACTAATTTTGATTCTTAAATGAAGAGCACGGACCAAGAAGAAACATTTTTTTTATATAGCACCTCTCGAGGTAAAAATCATGAGGCGCTTCATAAAAGCAAGAGAGAATTAAGCATCTATAAATACAATGATTTCAAATATCATAAAAAATTGGAAAATTTAAACAAAAAACAGAGCAGGAGGACAAAATGAATGAGAAAAGGGTAATACAGGACCCCGAGATAGGCAGAAAAGTAGTGAGGAAGCATTATCATAATTACATATTTATAAAGAATTGCAAATTAACCCTTTGCTCTCTGCACCAACAAAAACCTATAACATCAGCATTTTTATTCATTTGCAGCATACCTTAAGGTACTACAACTGCAAACAAACATATGTTTATAATATATGAATATAGCAAATCATTTTCAGCTCTTTATTAAAAACAGTTTTGCTTGCCAACTCTTTTTTTTGTTCATGTTGTGCTCTACCATTTTGCGACCTGCCAGTAAAGATACATGTGAATTTTTCCATGATTATTAGGCATTGCAGGTTTTTTCCACACAGGTAAAACTGTGTGTGTCACAGAAAGAGCAGCTTCTGTGTTTTCTTTGCTACTAATTAATCCTTCAGCGAGACGGCAAACATATCTATCAATTATTTACTGATATATCCCAGTGGAGCAGCTGCTGCCCACATGCTGAACCCCTGTGGGACACAAAAGAAAAGATTATGAATGTATGTGAAGTTATAGACCATAAACACACCTGCATAAATGCATGCAGTGTGTGCATTATGCAGCGTTATGTGCAAACAAGAAAACTGCTTGTTTTTTTTTTGTGAGAAAAGCACTAAAGTAGTGAAATATATGCAGAAAACATTCATGAATGCAATCCATATGTGCTCAAGACTCAAGTGAGACATCACAGGCATTGATATGTGACAGTCTCAAGTGTAAAGTAGGGTTCTGTGTGTTCAAGTATTTTAGGGCAAAGCGAAGGGCTGCAGTATCCAACTGCAAATGCCAACCTTTTCCCTGGCGATATGCCTGATAGAAGGATATGAGAGATGGGACAGATAGGAGAAGAGAGCAAGAAAGGAAGAGGGATAGCCTGGAGTAAAAAAACAAAAAAGTAGACAGAAGATGAGAACGAGAGGAAACCGGCTGTCTACTTTGGCGTTCCTGGTGACATTTTCAGGCACAGGAAGGCAAATAACTAGGATGTGGGAAAAATAGCAACCAGGAGACGTGTCAGGTGGCTGCCAGAAACTGGAACCGCAGCCGTGGACAGCTTACTCAAACAGCTTTACATCACCAACATGTCTATCCAGTGTTAGAGACAATTAAAGCACAAAGCAGCTGTAAAATCAAATGTCAAAATGCAGAATGTCACAAAACATGAAAAAACTCCACAACTAGGATAATAAGTGTTGTAACTGCAACAAAAGAACATGATGGAGCGTTTGACGAGTCGAACAGATTTCTGCACAAAAACGTTACAGACAAGAGGCCAATCAATGGATGCCTGCCCGTTTTCTGCAAGTAAAAAAAAAAGGGAATTTTTTCAGTTGTTAGAGAAAATTCATAACTGAACATAACTGTTCTTTTATGTTGGAGACAACAGAGTGACTTTGCCATCAGATCAGGTCTTTCAGCAGCACTCAACACTGAAGTTGGTGGATTTAGAGGCTTTTTCTTGACCAATGTCACAAACACAGTGAAAGCTGTCAAAGGTGCCAATAGTAGAGATGTGGTTTCTTAAAGCTTCAGCTGAGTGTGACGGCTTCCTTGTGTGCACGTCTTTGTCTGAGGTGGGGCCACGTGATATTTTAGCCAAAAATCACATTTAATCTGAAGATGTTTTTCTTTGGCGGGGATGTGCAGAGGGAACTGCTGTGCTCGATTCCTCTGGTAGATGCTTTGAATGTATTGAATTGGATGTTTTCGAGGAGAAAAGTATCTAACGTTTGTCACCCGGGACAGCTGGTATCTCTAAAACGATCTAAAAAGTAAAATGATAAACGGCCTGTATTTGATATAGCGCCTGCTAGAGTCCTAGAACCCCCTAAAGCAGTGGTTCCCAACCTTTTTCCCAAGGGACCCCGTTTTTTTACCAGTAAAATTTTTGACGACCCCCCCCCCATTCTCTCTTCCAGTACAAACATTATTAAGAAATGATAAAAATGTTCAAGCACATTTTAATATGCTTTGATTCAATAGATAACAGTAATAGTAGGCTCCAGTACAGAACAAAGCCATTAACAAAACCAAACAGAGCACAATGTGCTTGACAGTTTGTATTACTTTTCTGAAGACATCGTTTCTTGTAAACACTGATAAATCAATCATTCCTTTCAATAAACGCATGACACATAAAAAATACACTGAGCAAAATGTACTTAAATGTGTATATTACTGTTTATACTAGATTATTTACTGTAAAGGCTGTGATTAATCAACCAGTCCTATCTTTAATGAACTTTTGACACTTGAAAATAAAACAGTGGGCTGAGCAAAATGTTCTTAAAAGTGCGTTACTTTTTCTGTACTAATTATTTCCTGTCTTAATATCAGTGAACTTTTCACCCATGAAAAAAAGTGAGCAAAATGTAGGCTATAAACAAGTAATAAATGAAGTTTTAACCCCTTAAAGTGGAGAGGTCCTGGCGACCCACTGAGAGGCTTTGGCGCCCCCTTGTGGGGGTCGGGACCCCCAGGTTAGGAACCACTGCCCTAAAGCGCTTTACAACACAACCATGGAATTATTTACACGCTGGTGATGACTAGTTACAATGTAACCACAGCTGCCCTGGGATGCACCAACACTGGTGCCACTGGTCCCTCTGACCACCACAGGCAAGGTTGGTAAGGTGCCTTGTGCAAGGACACAGCAGCAGCATTCCTTGCCGGGATCCAACCTACGACCCCCGATTACTGGACAACTTGCTCTACCTCCTGAGCTGTTGCTGCCCTGTGTAGTGTTGCTCAACTCCCACTTTAGACTCGAGTCCCATCTTTGGTCAGATCTATTCCAGATGTTGATGTCCTTTTTTAAGTTGACTGTGGCTTCCCAGTAGATGTTTCTTAAAGCTCTCATTAACTCGTTATTTAAATACATTTGATTAACTTTCTTGAATAAATTAATTTCTTGTGAGTCGTCGTCCATGTTGGGGGGAAAAATGTTCTGCTCCTCATTTCAGGAAGTAGAGGATAGCTGGAGAAAGTTAGCTGGAAGCAGAAAAGTGCAGAATTTGGACTCATTCATCATTATTCATGAAATTCAGATATCTTGCCTCTAATTGGCTAACAGCAGCATGACTCTTCCACTGCCTCCATTCACCCTGCTACGTTGATGTTTTACCTCTACAAATAACACAAGCCAGAGATGCTAATGCTATTGGTTAGCTTCTACTAGCCAAATTCTGCTCTGCTCTCTCCTGGACACAAAATCAGCAGCCTTCCCCGCTGTGAGCCCAGATGGGTGAGTGCATTAATGCTAATTCAGTGTGGCGTAGATCTGTGTGTCTTTTTCTGACCCAAATGATTTATCAGTGCGATTAAAGGTATAACATTTTTATGTGATTTATTTTGGACATTAAGATATGATGTGGCTAAAAGCTCAATGTTTTCAATGTTTAGAAATTAGCAGCTTTTCAGCTGATCGGTTTCAAAAAATGAGGCCATTTTGCATCCGTGTTGGAAAACAACAAAACAAAAAATGTGTTTTTTTAGGTAATTTTTCTCAGGCAAGCCAGTTAAGTAGTCATTTGCTTATTAGCAGGCAGCTACATTCACACCTTGTGTCGTGCACCTGGAATGGCCCGACAGCAGCTCCCTGGTGGGCTTCACAGAGAGGGACTGTATAGAACACAAATTAACAGATGTTCTATGGCATAAAAAGGACCTTTCTCATTTGCATCACAGATGGTTGTTTATACCACTGCCAGCAACTTAAGTCTGAACCAAAAACAGCAACATAAACCCTAGATGGTGCATTTCTGACATCCATCGCTCCTGTGGTGTAATTTCAATTCTGGAAATTACTGTATAACCACACAATTAGGGCTGCAGTTGGTAGCACTTTTGCCTGGCAGCAACAAGGTTGCGGGTTTAAATAAAGCCTTTTTGATTTTGCATGTTCTCTTCATGCATGAGTGGGTTTTTCCAAGTATTCAAGTTATTTTATGTGATTTTTTTCATTGCGAGGTTCTTATGCTATGTCTTTACCACCACTTTAAGCTAGAAAGGATGTCCTATCTTGTTGTCCCATTTTTTGAGAGGTCGAATCTTGGTGATGGATGATTTCATTAAAGGGTGAGCATTCCTATTGGTTGAATACCTCAGGAAAAAAGGACCCAAGGTTCGTTGAAATGTGCTCCCCAAGGTAGGCTTTTATGCTGAAATGCATCGGGGTTTTATGGGTCAAAATGGCCAATCCATGAAAATAAAGGCTTCTTTTAAAAAAACATCTTAATCCTTAAAGCCAAAAAGTTCATTATCAGTTTAAACTACTCTCTCATTGTAATTTACTATGTTCTATCTATCCTGCTCTCTCTAATGTGTTACTTCCTTTATCTATTAAGTTTTTCCTTCTTAAAGATTTTTGTCAACTGGTTTAGTGCCCTGAGCAAGTGTGAGAGGAGGCCAAGGGCATCAAGAAATGTTTTGGATGAATAAACCCCACATCAAGACTCACACACCAGTATGTCTCACATTTCCATTCTGCATCCAACTAGGCTTTTAAAGTAACCTAAAAAGAGGTTTTGGGTGAGAAAATCCAGCAAGAAGGTTCAAGATTAAAAAAAAGAGTTGACCATCCATTCAAAGAAAATACAGAAAAGGCAAAAAAAAAACTGATGTAAAGAGCTGATGACTGCTGGCCATATTTTATGAATATTGTATAAAATTGCAGACTATTTATGGCTGTTGACAAACTTATACCCCACACAATCTGAGAACTTCCACTGAATATGTGTGCGTTAGCTTTGCATAACTTTCAAAAAGCCTATTTTTTACCTGTGTGATGCTGGATAAGGACCGTTATTTTATGAACAGCAACATCCTGAATCTTACCTCTTCCTTCTCCACCAGACGTGAAAGTGGCACGTAACATAATGGTGGGGTTTTACCCGCGAGCGTTTCACACGTGAAACGGGAGTGAAAGCAATCTGTTGCTGGTCACGCAAAGTCACTAAATCACGCGAGAATTTTAACAACACGCGTGATTTCAGAAGCACACACAATAACAAGCAAAGAGAAAGACACATTCAAAATGGTCTGTGGTTTATTTTCTGTTCTGTTTACATCAGCTATGGGGGTTGTAACAGGAAACGGCCGACATTTAATAATGAATCGATAATACATCGAACTTATACAGCGCTTGTTTAGGACGCTCAAAGATGCTTTCACGCACTCTCACATTCACACACTGCTAGGGACGTGAAGCTACTTAGTAGCCACAGCCGCCCTGGAGCGGTCTGACAGAGGCGAGGCTGCCATTTGGCGCCGTCGGCCCCTCTGACCACCACCAACACAGGCAAGTTGGGTGAAGTGTCTTGCCTAAGGACACAACAGCAGAGTACCCCTGGCTGGAGCTGGAATTGAACCCATGACCCTCCAAACATGAGGCAACCCGCTCTACCACCTGAGCTACTGCTGCCCCAGTGCACGCTATTTACCCGCACGTGACGTCTTTTGAAAGTTTCTGGATGTTTTACACTGCTTTAGCGTTTGACTTCCTGTCTGGCCCAATCTCTGGAGTTTAGTGTGATTTGGAAGTGTAGCATGTGAGAAAGACTCGGAAGGCAGTGATAATGTCCTTTTGCTTCTGGAACGCATCCAAAATGTTACACTTTGGTGGAAAGGAAGTCGTCCACTAAAATGCTGGCTGATTGCTGCGCGGAAAGTTTCGCATCCGTATCACGACACTTTCACATCCAGTGGAGAGAAGGGGTCAGTTCAAATCAAACACAACAGCAAATTCTGAATGTATGCATTAAGAAAGAGGATCAGGGCCACCGAAAAGAAAATGAATTCTGATTTTAATCTCAGAACTTGCCAGAATTATTTTTCTTTTGTTTTATTCTTTTCAGCGGCCCTAATCCTCTTTTTTAATTAATCAACAACATATTTTAAAACCTAAAGATGCCTAAATTTTTAAGAATGACTTTTAACAAGTTTCGACATTTATAGGTTTTGTTTTAACTTAATTTCTCTGTTTGGTTTTAGTATTTGTGAACATTTCCGTGTTTTAACATTCAGTTAGAAAGAACATCTACCCTCGTGGATTTTCTGTTTAAGTTCATCAATTATGTATGTGCGTAATTAAAGGGGTGCTCACAATGACTGATTCTGTGTGTCAGGGGTAATCCATGGATCCTCAAGCTAGTATATGGGAGGTCTTTGGTGGCAGGATGCTCCCCATGCAGCACTCCTCTGGTGTTTCTGATGTAGTTAGGAAGGGATAGCAGGTGGTAGAGTTAGTGACGTTCAGCCGACTTTCACTGGTAGGAATCTTGGAAACCATGACATTGGTTTATTGGTTGCATCTGGTGTGTAAATGTGCATTTGTTTCCCTGAACATTTATTTCATTTAAATAACATAAGCTCGTTATTAATGACTCAGCCTAGCCTGAACCATTAAAAAAAAGATGTGCAACATAAAAAGTGATGTTTGATGACCTGAAGAAGTGTTTTTAACGGCGCTCTGTAAGATCACTAAGTGGTGACATAGTTGTGTGTGTGTGGGGGGGGGGGGGGGTGGGGGGGGGTGGGGGCGTAGTAGGAACAGTCGTCTTAAGTGTTAACACCTCTTGTTTTTCTTTCCTTCCATTCCACTTAACAAATGGGGGTTGTTTGGCAATGTCTGCCCACGTCATTTCCTACTGATTTATAACCAATATGCTACTGGGCCTTTGCTTAGTACCCAGTTCAGGTACTGCACTGGTTCATGGAATGGTTCGGAAAACGGTCTTTTCTCGCTAGCCTGACGAGGACAAGCGTGACTTGAAGGTCAGGTAAAATGACCCAGAAGTTCCAATTGTGGAAACAGTCCCCTGTGCAAAGACCTAGATTAGACATCCTACAGATGTGGTGTGGACCGACAGACCCAGACATGATCTGCATGTCCATGCGACGTTGACTGGTTGCAGGGGGTCCTATTGTATTAATTAACCACATTAAAAAAATCTCTTAAAATTTGTATAAGCTCTAGAAAGTTTCACGTGTTCATTTTTCACTCCTTAAGAGCAAAACATGCAAATTCTAATTATTTTCTACTTCCCTTTGGACCGATCTCAGAGGTTCCCTTGGAGCTGGGAAACTCACGTCTGAATGACTGAGTTTCCTAGATGACCTCTCCTGTTCCAGGAGTCTTCTTTGTGCCCTACATTATGACTTTCTTGTGAACTGGTTTGTGTCTCTGTCTCAAGCGTAGTGAATACTTTCTACTCTGTCGAGTGCTGTTAAGGGTTTCCAAATCTGACATTTGTTGTTTTTTATAATTGCGATGTTCTCAACGCATCAAAAACAACCATGGGTCTGGAGATGTTACTTCATCTAGGATGTGGAAAACCTTGCTCACCACCGGGTTGTGGCAATCCAACAATGTTTCAGGTTGTTTATTTATTTATTTTATTTCAAGAGTACATAAATTTAGGACAGAGGAACATATTTACTAAAGCTTTTTCCTTCACTCCTTTGGCCTTGGGCTGATTAGTTGACCAGTGAGGAGTCAATACCTACACAACGACTGGCCTGATATTTATCATGGACACAAAGATGCATGAGTTTAGGCTCAAGGCCATAGTAAACATCAATAGAAGGCTGTTAATATAGTAAATGTCTCTAAATGTGTTCATAACTGCTCCCCAGCCTAAGATGTTTAGTGTTTGAGTAATTTCCCATGTTCTATGGAATATTCTGCCTTCATTTGAAAACACATTTGAATTTATCCATTTCAAGAGCCCTGAAATTAAAAAAGGTTTTTGATCTAATTAGGTGAGTCATTTCTGAGTATGTTTGAATAAAGTAGCACTAGAGGGATTTAACACGTTCAGCTATTGCTTTCAAACTCGTTTCAGTGATTCGTGAGCCAGAAACTTGTGCAGCTTCACACGGGACAGCACTCTGCTGTAGTGATGGGAATTACGGCTCTTTTTAGAGAGTCGGTTCTTTTGGCTCAGGTCACCAAAACGAGCCGGCTCTTTCGGCTCCCAAGTGGCTCCTCAGATTTTCTGTTGTATAGAGTCCATTTATAACCAAAATAATGCTAAACTATATGTAAATAATTTACTAATGTAAAAGAAAAATGCAATATATCAAATATTTATCATTTCTATGGATTTAATAACTGAACACTTTAAGAAATCCCCACTTTCCGACTGCTGGCGCTCATTTTCTCAACGTCTTCGTCGCACTCTCCTCTCTCTCGCTCGCCTTTTTCCTCCTCCTCATTCCCTCTCGTCTCCGTCCACCTGCATGTGCTCTGCTGTGTGTCTGAGTCTAATCCTCCCTCTTCCCCGCCCCTACTGCTCCGTGTGTCTGGACACACAGTTACACATGTTGACCAATCGCCTGTAGCTTTCACCAAAGCAAGAGGGGAGGGGGGAGGGGAGGGGACGGCTCCCAATGACGAGCCGGCTACCAGTCGTTCACTTCAAAGAGCCGGCTCTTAGAGCCGAGTCGTTCGTGACCGACACATCACTACTCTGCTGCCCTCTGCTGACCAGAACCTGCACTAAACAGCTTTGGTGGTTCTGGCAGGCACCAGTGAGAGGTCTCTACCTACTGACAGCTTTACTGTGCTGTAGCTCATATATAAGCTAGCAGTGAGCTTTTTCAGTTCGCATGACCCTCAATGAAAAGCACAAGGAGTACAAACCATGTGAAAAAGTAGCAAAGTCCTATTTTTTTCTGTTTCTGAATGGCCAATTTTCATACATTCATAAAAATATGCAAAATACACTTTGTGATGACTTCTGAAAAGCCTGAGGCAGGGCAGTTCACGACAGCTGTAATTCTGCTTTCAGCCAGTAGGAAACGTCTTAAAAATTACTTTCAGTTTAAGCTAATGACGAAATTCTGATACTTTTATATGCCAACTCTGAATAACAAACAAAATACATGGACTAAAGTGTTAAATACAAACAAAAATAAAACAAATGACGTAAACAGCAAGAAAACTGTTGTTTTATTTAAATTAGTCTGCTTTGTTGTTTATGCAGCCTGGATTTTCCTTAATAGATGCTGAAGAAGAATGTCTGCATGAGTCAGTTTATTGTTTTATTACCTTTCCTTCACACTGTGCTGTTTCTGTATAACTGATAACGAGTATAGGTCTGCATTACTGACTGTAAAAGGTCAAAGCAGCATTATACCTGCAAAAGGCTGTTGCATCACCCTAACAGCACTTTAAGAAAAAAAGACAGCACAAAGAAACAAATCATTTTCTCTCCTTTTGAAGGTTTTTCTTAAGGATTATGAAAGGGAGTGATATCTGCACCTTGTCAAGGTAAATCTGATTAATCTGTCAGCTTGACAGAGTGCAGGTTAATTTACCACACTTCCTGAAAGAGACAACCTAGAGATAACCTCGTTTCGGAGTTTTCCCAAAACGTACACTGAGGAATACACCCCTGGTCAGATCAGTTACACTTGTCTGACTTGAGATATTTCAGCCAGGGCTGATCTGTTCAAAGCAGCATGAAGCATGACCCTCTGTCCCGCTATGATGCATCCTACCTGCAAAACATTGTGAATGTGTTCCTGCAGGTGGGCGTAGCACAGAGACGGTCTAAGAGCTGAGCGACATTTACAATCAGGGGCACAAGAAACATAAAAGTATACATAAAACAGTGTAAACGTCTGATCATTTATCATTATGCATTATTTCTAAAAATGGACAGCACCCTATTATGAACATAACAGAGTGAGGCAATAACAACTATGTCATTTTCTTTCGACGAAAACTTAACAAGACATCACTGAAGAAAGCCGAAGGGCTTAGACGTTAAGTGGGGGCCTCTCGTACCAGCTCCATCTCCATCACTGACAGAAACTAAAATAGATGCATGATCAATATCAGTATCTTCTCTCGGTTATTCTACTGGATTCCAATTAACGGCAGGTCTTGATTAAATTAATTCAAAGTGAAACCATGATGACAGTTTGGTTGAAAAAGCTACGCCTTCTTCAACAGAAAAAGTTAAAAAAATTACATTTATTGAAAGTCAGTAATTTATATAAAAGTTATGAATTTACACTTATGACTGCGATCAGAAATATTCAATAATTAAACTCAACTCTCATATAGGAATAGTAAAATACTGTTATCTATTCAAGGAATTTCAGTCTGCAGAACACACACACACACACACACGCACGCACGCACACACACTCATGCACGTATGCACGCACACACACACTTCCCCCATTTCATTTTGAATAGGCATCAAGATATCCCATGTGTGAAATTGTTCCCTTGTACATAATAAATATGGAAGTAAGACAATCACATTCAACAAACCACAAATATTTGTATTTGGTTTTGTGTGTGTGTGTGTGTGTGTGTGTGTGTGTGTGTGTGTGTGTGTGTGTGTGTGTGTGTGTGTGTGTGTGTGTGTGTGTGTGTGTATCTTGGTCAGTTGGTGAATCATGCTCCATTTTTCTGCAGTAAAGTATTGCCAGCCACTCTCTACACCAATCCCTAATTCCCTTCCCGGAGGGCCAGTATCCAGCATGTTTCACCATTTCCCTGCTGCAACACACCTGATTTTAATCAGCATGTGATTAACAGGCATCTGCAGAGCTTGATGAGCTGCTGAACAGGTGAATCAAGTGTTGGATTAGGGAAGCAACTACACTCTCTCTCTTTCTTAACTTTTTTTTAATCACAATTGTCTATGTTTTGCTCATTTAAATATATTTTTAACCATTTTCTAAATTCTTTTTGTTTTTGTGAAGCGCCTCGTGACTTTTATCTTGAGAGGCGCTATAGAAATGATATTTTCTTCTTCTTCCACAACATGCTGAATACTGGCCCTCGGGGAAGGGAGTTGGGAATCACTGCTCTATACCAGAGCAGTACATATGGTTCCCATCATGTCAGCTTCACATTTCTGTTGAAGCCAGTAAAGTCAGGAAAAGTACTTTGAAGTACAGAATAAGACAAAAATGAAGGCTTTGTGTGGATGCCTGCAGTGTGGAACTGAATCAGAGCAATCAGTGAATTACTGGCTTGCTGGTGCACTTTGGACGAGCCTCACTCGTTTCCTCTACAGACGTTGCAGAGGGGGGAAAAAAAACAGGGAGCCTCTCACTGCCCTTCTGCGTGCTCATAAAGATGATTTGCTGCCAAGCTGGCAAGTGCAGCCCATAATATCGCACCCTTCACTGCCCTCCACCCCTTTGTCAGCCCTAAACCCTAGCATGCTGAGAAACAATATGTTCTGACTGGCAGTAAAAGATGAGGCACACGTCAAGTGGGCGAGAAAGAAAGAAAGAAACAAAAGTACTAATGTGACAGATGAAAATGACATTCGTGACATGCACCTGTTTGCAAAAAAATCTTTAAATCCAGTTAACTTCATTAAAAGGAGAGCCCCATGTTGGTGTCCATTATGTCTAATGTGCCCTAGAGAAAAAAGCTGATGAGTGGCAACATGCATAAAATATGCAGACAGCCCAGCCTTGGTGTGAAAACTAATTAGTCTGGTATGAGCTGGCGGCTTCTAGGAACACTTCTGATTTATGTTTGTTCTGATCCATTTCAAACTGTTAATGAGTTACAAGAGGAGTAAAAAAATGAATAATGCAAACAGGATTAGTATACAAGCAATAAACTTTACAACTACAAATGTACGTGTATATTTACAATATTTTTTTGTTTATTTACTCTTTGATGTAAACCCAGAACTAAAAGATACAATAGAAGATCTACAAAACTTTTCATGTCTCTTAACGTTCCAACATAGTATAGCTATACATATTTTGTGGAAATTAAAGGTGTGGTTTACTCATTTTTTCCCAATACATTTGCAGTGATCTCTAGTGTAAATCATCCATCCATCCATTTTCATCCGCTTATCTGGAGTTGGGTCACAGGGGCAGTAGCCTAAGGCGAGAGGCCCAGACTTCCCTCTCCCCAGCCACTTGGGCCAGCTCCTCTGGGGGAATCTCAAGGCATTCCCTGGCCAGGTGAGAGACATAGTCCCTCCAACGTGTCCTGGGTCTACCTTTAGGTCTCCTCCCGGTTGGACGTGCCCAGAAAACCTCACCAGGGAGGCGTCCAGGAGGCATCCTGACCAGATGCCCGAGCCACCTCAACTGGCTCCTGTCGAAATGGAGGATTAGCGGGTCTACTCCAAGCCCCTCCCGAATGGCCGAGCTTCTCACCTTATCTCTAAGGGAGAGCCCAGCCACTCTTCGGCGAAAACTCATTTCGGCCGCTTGTATCCGCGATCTCGTACTTTCTGTCACTACCCAAAGCTCATGACCATAGGTGAGGGTAGGAATGTAGATCGACCGGTAAATCGAGAGCTTCGCCTTCTGACTCAGCTCTCTCTTCACCACGACAGAACGTTACAACGCCCGCATCACTGCAGATGCAGCACCAATCCACCTATCGATCTCACGCTCCAGTTTTCCCTCACTCGTGAACAAGACCCCAAAATACTTAAACTCCTCCACTTGGGGCAGGACCTCATCCCTGACCCAGAGAAGGCATTCTACCTTTTTCCGAATCAAGACCATGGTCTCAGATTTAGAGGAGCTGATTCTCATCCCAGCTGCTTCACACTCGACTGTGAACCGCTCCAGCGTACGCTGAAGATCACTTTCTGATGAAGCCAACAGGACCACATCATCTGCAAAAAGCAGAGGCCTGATCCTCAGGCCATCAAAACAGATGCCCGCCACACCTTGGCTGCACCTAGAAATCCTGTCCATAAAGGTTATGAACAGAATCTGTGACAAAGGGCAGCCTTGGCGGAGTCCAACTCTCACTGGGAATGAGCCAGACTTACTGCAGGCAATACAGACCAAGCTCTGACACCGGTCATACAGGGACCTAACAGCCCGTATCAGAGGGCCTGGTACTCCATACTTCCGGAGTACCCCCCTCAGGGCCCCCCGAGGGACGCGGTCAAACGCCTTCTCCAAATCCACAAAACACATGTAGACTGGTTGGGCAAATTCTCACGCACTCTTCAGGATCCCCCTAAGGGTATAGAGCTGGTCCAGTGTTCCACGGCCCGGACGAAAACCACATTGCTCCTCCTGAGTCTGAGGTTCAACAATCCGATGGACCCTCCTCTCCAGAACCCCTGAATAGACCTTACCAAGAAGGCTCAGGAGTGTGATCCCCCTGTAGTTGGAACACACTCTGCGGTCCCCCTTTTTAAATAAGGGGACCACCACCCCGGTCTGCCAGTCCAGTGGGACTGCCCCCGATGTCCACGCGATATTGTAGAGCCGTGTCAGCCAACACAGCCCCACAACATCCAGAGCCTTAAGGAACTCCGGGCGGATCTCATCCGCCGCTGGAGCCTTGCCACAGAGAAGCTTTTTAACCACCTCAGTGACCTCAGCACCAAAGATCTGAGAGGCCAACCCAAAGTCCCCAGACTCTGCTTCCTCACTGGAAGATGTGTCAGTGTAAATCAATGAGTCATTAAAGAAAATGTAGGACGCTTCTTTTCTGAGATGCAGATGTTTTCTAATGCAGAAAGGATTGCTCATTGTTGAAGATATGCACACACCTCGCTTCTGTTTGGCTAACAGAACGCATTCAGCGATGTTACAAAGTCACCTCTCTCTCTCTCCTCGCTGCAAAAACCTTTAAAGCCTTCCTGTGAGCAGGCACGAGTCAATATGGGCAAGGTCATGAATGTGAATTCACAGTGACATCACAGTGTGAGGATTTTTAAATCCTGGCATTTCACCATCTATTTTCTATCAGAAGATAAAGAAGTCGATAGGTGTAGGAGACTGTTTTCATGTGCAGCCTCTATGAAAAATTGGTGTGTGAGGTTCTCCGCTCAAATTTATTAGAGAAGGAGAAACAGCCGGCTGCTACCACTTCAACTTTAGGACAAACTACCAGAGTTCCAAAAAGAAAATCACCTTTAGTAGTCATTGAAAACAAAAGACATTTGTAAACTGCAACTTGTGCTTTCTCGTTTACAGTGGCAATGCACGTTCTGATATCAGGGGAAGTAGCCTAGGGATGATAGCCAACGGGAGAGGTGAGAGTTCTGTGACCGTTGAGTTTAAACGTTAGCTTGTTTTCCAGATTTGCCATTGCATCTTAAAAAAAGAACGCGTTAGGGTCACAGAATTGTACACAGCTGACTACCTAAATGCACAGAATTACCAAGGTTGTACATTGTTAGATTGCTTTCCAACCCTAACCGCACAGGCATATTCCAAAATGACATCACCAGGATTCATCAAATCATTACAGATTAGTTTAAAGGCCATTTGGCACCATTTTCAGACATAGGCCTGGAAATTTATCTGCGGTTTAACGATGCATACACGTTTAAAATGGCTGCCTCACTTTACTTGTGTTCATCTGGTGCATTGTTTGTGCACTCCCCCCAAAATTAATGAGTGTTTGCCTGCTGCAATATACGAGTAGCCAGTGGGCGGATTTGACAAAACGAGCAAGACACACTCGCCATGGTCACTCCGTCTCTGGTTCAGAAGACTTTCCTACCGTCTATGACACTGCTGCAGGTTTTTGTTCACTTATGATCTCAAAATTAACCAGTTACTGATCTCTTCTAATGGTGCCATGTTAGTTTTGGTTTTACCCATTAACTCGGGACTCTATCTGTTCTGAGTTATCTACTGTGCCCCCTAGTGTAACACTCCAGTACTACCTGCAGTGCAGCAACAACATGAGGTTAAAAAGCAAAAGTTATTATTGGCCATAGATTCTTCTCATTGAAAAAAATGTAGGATGTGCTGAAGGTTAGGTTATTGAAGGTCTGCCTTCAACCATCACCTTAGAGTAAAATCATAACACCAGACAAATAAATTGAATAATGTTTTGGGTTATTGGGGAGATTGACGCTAAAGGTGCTCAACAAAGTATTTAAAAAAACAAGTATTTAATACTATTATTTGATATATTTGGAGAAGAAAGTGCATGAGAAATGTAGAAATAACAAATTAAGTACTTTTACTTTGGCACACCATGAACTCTACTCATTAAATAGGATCCCCTGTGGGAGAAAGCAACAGCGACTGATGTTAGGTTTGTTTAACTGATGTGACTCCAACAGCAACAAAGTTTCACAGCTCTGGGAAAAAAAATAAACCTTCCCAGCCATTCTGGACTTTCTCCAACAAACAATCTTTGACCAAACGTTTGCCCATAAAACAGTTTTGGCCTCGGGCAACCTTTTCGAAGAACCCGTGTTAATTAGCTACAGCTCTGCTCAGGTAATTTGTCGCGGGCACAGCTTCTAATTGAACAAATGTAAAACACAAAGTTGTTAAAAAACTGTTTAATTTAGTGCTATATACTTAACAAGGAAAAATAAGGTGAGAAAAGTATTTTATAAAGTCATTTACCCTTTAACAACAGAAAGTTCAAGTTTGGTGCCAAAAACAGAATTTTATTTTTATCAAAACAAACATTGGAGGAGAATTTATACTTGTACCTGTTTGTGGACGGACTCACGTGTGTTTTAAAAGTTTTGAAGCCACAGATCAATTCTAAACGTTGAGCCCATGCTGGCCCAATGATAAAGATACCATGTTTCAAACTGTGATTTCAGATTGAGATACCTCCATCATCAATAAAGTATCCTTGAGTTGAAGGAGCAAAACGTTTAGGGAAGCTGCAGCTTTCACCAACTTTCCATTTATTTTGAATCCTTTAATATGTTGAAAGGAAACGTTCTTCCAGAAGATCATTGATTTTTGAAATTGTGCCTAATTTGTCATTTAATAGAAACATATTAGGTAAATTTCACTGATGCAACCAAAACAATTTGACACTAACTGTGTTTTGTCACAAATATTCCCAACAAAAAGTTAAAGTTATCTGATCAAATGTTTGTATTAAGAAATGATGGTTAACTTTGGCTACCTCCTAAGAAATACATAATCAAAATTAGTTCTGCACAAATGCAAACTAACAAAATCTAATTTTGATGGGAAAATTCATCTCATTTGTACAAATTCATGAAAACACGTGCACAATGAGACTGGATTGGTAAAGCAGCATGTTTGCATTCCTGCATGCACGACTCCCTATGTATAGACGCTAATGACTCATCAGGGGGTAGAAAGAAGGGGTAGCCAGAGTAGTTTCTGCTCATTAAATAACAACAGGCAGATACAGCTTATAGGTTTAACTCTCCCAAATTCCAGTCAGAAATGATAAAGCTCCTTGGATGAGAAGCAAAACGTCTTCATGAATCCAAAGAAGTCCAGCTGCCTTCATTTGAACCCTTTTGGATTACCATGACGTGGATGACTGACAACCTTCACCAGCAACCTGCAGAACAAAAGATTTAGTGACTGCTGAATTTTCTCTACACTTCTGCTATTCTATGAGCTCTTCAACTGGAACATCAACCTCTAAATCCATGTTGTCGTTCTATTTTAAAACACAGAAACGGTTTTGTTACCTGTAATTGACGCTACAGTTTCGCCGATGGCTGCCGGCTTCTTCAGGCTGACGCTGATAAACGGAGAAGGAAGTGACGCGCCACCATCAGCGTCAGCCTGAAGAAGCCGGCAGCCATCGGCGAAACTGTAGCGTCAATTACAGGTAACAAAACCGTTTCTGTGTTTTAAAATAGAACGACAACATGGAATTAGAAATAACGCACAGCAAGAACACACCTAAGATCAACCTCTAAAGTCACATAATTCCCATATCTCACTGAAACATGCACAGAACCAGAAAACTAAACAAAACTAATAAACTCATTGACTGTTGAGAATAGGCAAGCATTTCCATAAAATTCAAACAATATCATGCTTTTATTACATGGAGTATTTCTCTACCTTATTACAGCCTTACACTCTATTATAACCACCATTACCCCTAATAGATAAAAAAATGAAATGATTGCTGATGTAGAGCTCTTTGGAGTATATGCTCAAAGTACCATACAGTACCACACAAAACTTAGTCTTAATAGTTTTAACAGTGGAGATGGTAGAAAAGGAAAAAGGGGCACAGTTATGTAGAAGGGTCATAGTTTTAATTATCTATAAGTCAATAAATCATAATTCCCAAGATGTGCTCGAATCAAATGGAGGTAAAACTGTCCCATTAGTGGAATAAATACAATATAAAACAGGAAATATATGGAAATGGACATAATTGTAAGCGTTATAAGCTGGAAAACACTTTGTTATATTAGTAAAAAGATCTACAAGTCCATCAGGATAATAAGGATGACTAGTTATCTTTTCTATACACATTGTATTTTTTCCTTTTCGATCCTTTTCTCTTTTACTGCAACATAAACAAAGGTAGGGCATTTTACACTCCACAACCCTAACCCTTCCCAGGCTTGTGTTGGGTACTGTAATTAATTAGCAGAACAGTTTTTGAGCTGAATCAACAGGTTTTGTTTTTAAAGTCACTGTGAACAACAATTTCCACAACTTTTGCACTTTTGCAGAGCTTATGACAGTTAAATACAGTCATCATTGTAAGGTGGCATACGATTTCACAAAAATATTAGTGGGTTTATTCAATAATTACTGCATTTTAGGAAATGCCTCATTCACAAAACTCATGCTCAGTATCACTAATATTGTGCACACAAAGTGTGCAGTAGGGTCATTCAGTTTATTATAGCTTGGTATTTTGTTAATATGCCTTTTCACGAGTCTGGGCTGTTTGGGAAATTCGTTTTTGAGTAAATTACAACAATATGCCACTTTTTCCAAGCATCTATTATGAGACTACACCTGAATGTTGACAACTTACCCTGAGCTGCAATAGGAAAGACATTTCATACTTTCTCCACTCAGTGAAAAAGGTGTACATTTAAAGACTTACACCAAACAACGTTTTATAACACGAAATAAACTAACTTCTGAGGAGCGATGAAAACGATGCGAGAATGGAGAACAGATTTTATTTATTGGCTAGCATCTCTTTGCAGCGTGTCGTTATCCAAGTTTTCTAAAATACAGACTTAGATAAAGTTCATGCCCTACATTCAGATTAATGCACACGCTTCGAGAATATGCATGCTCACCCATGCTGAGGGAGTGGTCCAGCAGTAATTATAGGTGAACTCCAGTTCCTAATGACCTTCAGCTCAAAGACCCGTGGCAGGTTGACAAATTAGGGTTCTCTCCTCCAGCCTAGAAGGAGCTTCCACAGGTTAATGGGAATCAGGGGGATGAGAGTGTGCCAGTGTGTGACAACACGTTTGCTCTTATGTGTGTGTGTGTGCAATGGGCTGCCAAGCTAATGGAAACCCGAGAGTTGCTGAGCCCCCTGCAGTAGCTGGGACATGCCAATGGTGATTTTGCATTGTTGTGCATGTTGGTAACACCTGGCAGCACTTACAGGAGCCAGGATTTTTGATGAAATAATACAAAATGATGATTATGGAAAACTTCTGCAAAAAAAGTTAAATATGTTGACTTAGGTTTTAAATTATGTGTTAGTATAGTTTAGTGTCATATAGTGTTTTCATATCATGGCTTATTATTTTTCTTAATGCGGACCGCTTCATGTGCAGATGGAAATTCCCACCCAAGGTTTTTTCATACAGCCGTGTGTATATTGCCCTGTTGTATCTGGAAAGAAGGGAAGCTAAAGTCTGGTTTATACTTCTCCATGAGCTCCGCAACGGAGAGACGCACACGTCGGAAAGGTTTTCACATTCTAACTTCTGTTCGGGCAGCAGAAGGTTGCAAAGCAATTCCCCGCCAGGACAACAGAGGGCGTGGCACTGCTCTGTGGTATCCTGCCACCATAAAACTCAAGTACCCGGTCCCCGATAGTGTTTTTACTAATGTGTTTATATATGTCAGAGACTTTATAACACGGCCACCGTGCGGTCGCCACCTCTAAACCCACATTTCCCCATCGTTTCCTCCCATTTGTTCGTATTTTGGACTCCTTCACTCACTGGTGAATAAATGTTAATGTTTTCGAACCTTTTCCGCGATGTGTTTTTCAATCTCTTCTAGGTCTGCCACTAAACATCTGCTTACTTTTTAACGGAGATACAGCAACGCTGGTGACGAATATACAGGAAACAGCATCCTGACCAATCACAAGCTTGCGGTCTCTGTCACTTTCGACAGATGTTTAAAAATTTGGGCATTTCTCCGTCACCCTCTGTAGGCCCATCGGAGAGCCCTTGCACCGATGCATAATGGCGTTGCACGTCTCTGCACCGACGCAGACGGAGAAGTATAATCAGGCTTAAGGATAGGTTAGGCAGGATTGTGAGAGGTTCTTCCTTTTGTTTGGTAAACGTGTGTGTGTGTGTGTGTGTGTGTGTGTGTGTGTGTGTGTGTGTGTGTGTGTGTGTGTGTGTGTGTGTGTGTGTGTGTGTGTGTGTGTGTGTGTCCTGCTGGACTATAAAGATGTATGTATGCTTTTGTTCTTGGCTCATTCTCTTCATAGAGTAAGTCCCAACGTGTTTTATGTCTAAATAACACAAAAGACGGAAATTTCTATCTTTTAATGTGTGCCTCATCGGTTCGGTGAAAATTTTTCATCACAATTTGGCACCACGGATGGCGTTTGAACCCACGATCCCTGGCTTAGGAATAACAACAAACTGTCATATTTGCTTTACTTAGATTTTAGTATTTGCAGCTAATGGAGAGGATTAGAAAAATGCCTGGTCAATTCCAAACATAAACATAAAATACAACTTCAAATTATAACAGAACCTGGAAAATAAATAAAAGATATGGGAGAATAGGAAAAAATAACATTAAGACAACCTATAAGCTTGGCTCCACTAACATATAACAATTATAGAAATCAAAACACTCAACGACACCTAAGCAAAATAATTCAGCTGTTTGTCTATTCTTAGTCCGTGTTCTCGTCATAAAGTTTCAACAGGAGAGCCTGACTAAAAAAATGCACACAGTGTGAATGCGGAGGTGTGAGAAATCATGAATATTTCTCATGAGGTAGAAACGGAGCAAGTCATTTTCCACATGACAGGAGGTCACCGCAGAAGCTGTTGTTTACCCTGATGACATGTGAGTGGTTTGACATTGTACCAGATTGCGTCCTTCCGGTCCTAAAATATTGAGCAAATATCATCACAATGGAAAATCCACATACGGCCATTTAAATCTTCATTTTTAGTTCAAAGAATCAGTTAAATTTTGATTAAATTGCCTTGTAGTCCGTTATGCGTTGATTGCTTGACTGGAACTGACTGATTTTTTGTTTGACCAGCTTGGCAGACGACGAGTGAGATTAGAGGCTTACAATTTCAGTAACGATTTCAACACAGCACAAACCTCTGTTTTATATTGTAATGATTAAACCAAAGTCTGATAATTCATCAGAGAGTTCTAAAAAGAAACTAGCTGTTTTTAGGAGCAACAGAGATATTTTCAGACATTTTAAACCTGTTTTTGAGCAAAAGTTATCAGTGTTTATCTTTTCTATTGTGTATGGGTACCTGCATAGCTTCAATTTGAAGAAAGAGCTCCAAAATAGGTCTACACTCCCAGTTTCAATAGATTATATGGTCTATGGTAGGAATAAATGCCTTGAGAGTCATTCTTTGTGGAAAACAAGCTCTGGCGCTCCTGTTTCAGGAAGTAGAAGAAAGCCGAAGAAGTGCCCTGCTGGAAAAACCAGCAGAGTTGATTCTCAGCATTACTGGTATATGTTGTGTTTTGGTACTGGTGTGCTGGTCCAGCAGTTGACAGAAAACAGATGGATTTTAATTATCATGATACGCGGATGTCTTGCCTTTGATTGGCTAATAGCAACACGACTCTTCTGCTGCCTTCATTTGCTCTGCAACGTTGATGTTTTATCTCCAAAATAACACAAGCCTGAAGGAGTTCTGCCATGTCGTGGAGTTGCCAATGCTAACAGTTAGCTTCTACTAGCCGAGAAGTGCTCTGCTCTCTCCTGGCTGCAAAAACCTACACAGCTTTCTCCAGTCACAAGCCAAGATGGGTGAGTCCATGAATCTAAATTTACAGTGTGACATGGATCTGACTGGCTTTCTCTGACCTGAGCGTTTCCCTGTCTATTTTCTTTATCTGTGCATAATGCAGGACACAGAGATGTGAAACTCAGAGTGGCCGATGGTAACAAAAAATACATATCCTATGTTTCTCAGTGAACCTCACCTGGTATCTAAAAAAGGTTGAAGCAGCACATATGAATAATATTTTTTAAACCTCAACACCTCTGTCAATTTAGCATGACTTGTTTTTTAAAGAGTTCTAGTTTGTTATGAAGGTAAATATCTCCAACAGCAAGATGCTGCCCTTCTGATGCATCCGAGGATCAAGTCTGGCAGAAGTTTATTTAAAATTTGTGCTCAAATGAAAACTGGTAGTGATTTAAAGGTTTTTTTTCTGGAAAACAGTAGCTGCATTGAAATTATGGTGACTGGAGATTTGTTACTAATCCACTTTGGATCCGGATCCATTTGAACCATATTGATGAGCTAAAAATGTTCAAATTGACCCACTTCCAAAGCAAATTCCTGCCAAAATTTCACACTTCACTCTGACTTGGCAGTAAGTGCATGCTACAATTTGTTTGTACCAATAACAAACCAACAAAATAAATCTCTCTATTGATTTTGTTAGTTTCACTTGATGAGCTTATTGTATTTTCCATGATCAGGTCACAGATTGATCCCAGTTTAATGCAGAACCACAATAATGTTCAAACATTATCCGTTATCTATGTGATTTATCCATTATAAAAGATTGTAATACACTAGATGAGATTATAAAAAACACACATGTCCACAGAACGAGATGTACACACTCTCTTAAGTACTGAGAGAAACCCCCCTTTTTTTTCAAGCTTTACCGAGCGAAGTGATCCAAAATAATTACTTCTAAGATTGATCATTAATGATGCAATTTTTCAATCAGGAAAAAGAACATAACAATGGAAGAAGCAGCTTGATTTTAAGGAGAAAATTATTTGGTTTTATTATAATTAAAGACACAACCCTATATTGTAATGACGTACTGCAATTGCTGCTACTTTGGCTTTTCTACATTCTCCCCTCAATACATGGAGACATTTCTTAATTTGCATCACGGTGTCTCATTAGCCAACAATATTGTCCTGAGATAATTTTCTTTTTATGTGAAATTAGGCCCACTGCGCCAGAAATGGCAATATCTCCCTGGAATTTTTCACATGGAAAAAGCATGAAATGAAAGCCTCTGTTAAGCCATTTGGGCTCAACATCCGAGCCATTTATTTTAAACAAACCATGTTCTGAAGCAATACTCATTGCACATGCACAGATGTAATGAATGCCTCTTTGTGGGGATTAACTTCAATGCCATCAATATCTGAATACCCGCTGCATGAAATCTTAAAAATACTACAATTTATTTCTTTAATGGTATGAAATTACATTTGAGTTTGAGCATGAAAGAAAGAAAGAAGGCATGTTTATTGACTCCAAGTCTTAGTGTTTTGAAATATCCACCATTAGAGCAACTGGCGACAAAATAAAGTTGTGTTTTCCCGTCTGAAAACCCAAATATTTCACACAAACAGGTAAGTTTATGCACCCATACTTCCTAAAACGGGAAATGCTGCAGACACACGTAGTAGATCCTATATATGTGAATATATACTCTGGTCACACCCCATAGAATTTACTGTTGCCTTTCAAACCGTTTCTGCATGCAAGTGAACAATGCTAGAACCAATCAGAGCTACAAAATATGCAACATATTCATAGTAACTTTAACATCCAGCAATGGTCAGTTTTTAGGTACAGTTTGGCCATTCAACATCTGGTCAAAAAGGAGACACGAGACTGCATGGGTCCCCTTTAAATCAGTCTGCCTTCATCCCACCAGCTGGAACTCAGAGCATGCAGCTCTGAACACATAACAAAATGTCATCAATAATGTTCTCTCCTCAAGGTCCAATCTTTCAGGATTCTTCATGCCTCCATGTAAGGAACACTCGCAGCCCGGATTAGTTGCTAAATCAAATAATTATTTCCTAAATCAAATATGAACTTTTACTACTTAAAAGCTAGATAATCATTAAAGAAATGTTTGTTTATTGCTACTTATAATAATTATAATATAGTGAAATGTTTCATTAGTCTGTGCTCAATGATTGAAGTTTGATTATGTTATGATTACAGTGATTGAAATATGTTTCAGCATGTTTATATGACAAGGTCATAACCATTTGCACTCACACAAGAACAAAGTACAGTGTTTCCCCTAGGAATTTTTCCAGCTGTGGCGGGGGGGGGGGGGGGGGGGGGGGGGGGGCTTGGGGAGAAATTATGACACATCTCTAAATAAAGTAAAATTTTCCAGTGCAGATTGGAGACAACCTTTAGAAGCACTGATTTGATCTCAGTTCAGAGAAAAATAGCACAGGTCAGATGCACCTAATGAATAAAATTACTAACAATCTCAGGAATCTTTCTTTGCTTCACTGTTCTGGTGCTGAGAATATCACTAATGCGGATCGAAGGAGATACACAGATGAATGCACCTCTTATTTATTATTTGAAAACTACATTTACTGCAGCTGGCAGAGGCAGATATTTTTTCTATTGATACACGGAATTTACAGAATCATTTTAAATGTTAATAGGGGAAGACTGCAGGAGGGAGCGGTAAAATACAGGGGGTCCCCAGTCTGATAAAACCTGTTGGTTTTCCATCAGGCAGTCACGGGGCAGCTCCAACGACCCAGTGGCTGTGGTGGGTCAGTTATCGAGCCCGAGCCCAGTCCGGTACCGGCTCGGCCGTGAACGAGCCGAGGCGACATCGTGCTCTGCTTAAGAAGAAGCGTTATTTTCCTGCTTCAGAAGAAGCGTCCAACGTGTTTTTACGTTTTCTCCGAGACATGTCACGTCGCTAAGTTGTTAGCGTTGCACGCTAACACGTCAATAGTGCAGCGTAGCCTGCTGGAGGTTTTAAGGGTTCAGATGAAAACACCGACCTCTCACGCTGCTCACGCATCGATTTTAAGTTGTCGCTGTTGCACTCACGCCGTAATACAGTATTAGATGCAGTTAAAGTCAGACATGAAAAAATAAGTAAATTTTACATGAATAAGTGATGATTAGCCTGGCGGGGGGAGGAAAATCTGGCCTAATAAGCACTGGAGGAAACCCTGTCAAGATCGTCAACACTCGTTTATCTTAATGCTATTGAAACATGTAAACCAAAAAGCATTATATCCACTGCTACCTTTCTAATTTTAAACTCAGCAACTTATGCTGTAACTTCACCTTGCCCTGCCTGCTCCTTTCTTCTTGCTGCCCGCCGGCTGTGATCACAAGCGACAACATAGTAGTTCCTGCTGCTTCTTCGAGAAACAGCGCAAAATAAATAAATAAATAAAACTTGGGATCTTGTAGCCGTGGCGGGCCGCCACGGCTACGCCTATGTAAGGGAAACCCTGAAGTAAAGTTAAGTTAAACTCATGACAAATAAATTCCTTTTCCCCAGATCATAGCGTCCAGTATCAAGGAAGGCGTGTTTCTGAGATTCTTGGTAATGTTCCTCAAACTTGTCAACCTCTGGTTGGCTACACAAATCATAACATGAGAACATTAAAACCAGATGACTCTGGTGATTCCTCAGTTCTAGAGAAAGCTTCAGACCGGCCATCTGAAGCAAAACCCTCTTTAACCGTCAAAACTTTTGACACGTTGCCAAAACCTTTTTGCACCTGTGAAGCTGATACAGCAAACAGTTGCTGCAGAACGAGCTGGTATTGATCCGACTCAAAGAGTCCCAGACGCGTGTTTCCATCGATCTGTTGTGACCCGATACATCTCTGGACTGAAGAGTCGGTGCCACGGTATTCTACAGCCCTTCGGTGCCAGAGGTCAGCCGACTTCTCTGACCTTTGGATCCACCAAGAGGGTCTCCGATAATGGGTGAAGTAGACACACAGATAGCGTCTGATGTGCTTTTGATAATAATCAACTTCATAGCTTAACACAAACCATATTCTTTTACATCCAGAACTCAGCTCTCCTAGTTCCAGAAGTTCTGAATAACACTGCATTCACACATAGGTTTCATACATCATATTTAGTTCCATCCATCACAGTAAATAATTAGTTAACTTGTCGTGTTTTCTGAATAAAAAAAGTGTGTACAATCCCTTGATAAAGCAAGAACCCTAGAGTCTTCTGGTAAACACAGTGAAGACCAAGCAGGGTTGATATTCTATAATTAGACAGAGTATCACAGCTTATTGGTCATAAGCAGAGGTTACACGGGTGTTACTGTGTACAGGGGCAGCTGTGTGGAGCTGAAAATTCCGAACTTCATAACCTTACATATATATATATATATATATATATATATATATATATATATATATATATATATATATATATATATATATATATATATATATACAGGTGCTGGCCAGTAAATTAGAATATCATCAAAAGGTTGAAAATATTTCAGTAATTCCATTCAAAACGTGAAACTTGTACATTATATTCATGCAATGCACACAGACCAATGTATTTCCAATGTTCATTACATTTAAATTTGATATTCATAAGTGACAACTAATGAAAACTCCAAATTTGGTATCTCAAAAAATTAGAATATTCTGAAAAGGCTGAATATAGAAGACACCTGCTGCCACTCTAATCAGCTGATTTACTCAAAACACCTGCAAAGGCCTTTAAAAGGTACCTCAGTCTTGTTTTGAAGGCACCACAATCATGGGGAAGACTTCTGACTTAACAGCTGTCCAAAAGACAATCATTGACACCTTGCACAAGGAGGGCAAGACACAAAAGGTGATTGCTAAAGAAGCTGGCTGTTCGCAGAGCTCTGTGTCCAAGCACATTAACAGACAGGCGAAGGGACGGAAAAAATGTGGTAGAAAAAAGTGTACAAGCTCTAGGGATAACCGCACCCTGCAGAGAATTGTGACGACAAACCCATTCAAAAATGTGGGGGAGATCCACAAAGAGTGGACTGCAGCTGGAGTCAGCGCTTCAAGAACCACCACGAGGAGACTCATGAAAGACATGGGATTCAGGTGTCGCATTCCGTGTGTCAAGCCACTCTTGAACATGAAACAGCGCAAGAAGCGTCTCGCCTGGGCCAAGGACAAAAAGGACTGGACTGATGCTGAGTGGTCCAAAGTTATGTTTTCTGATGAAAGCAAGTTCTGCATTTCCTTTGGAAATCAAGGACCCAGAGTCTGGAGGAAGAGCGGAGAAGCACAGAATCCACGTTGCATGAGGTCCAGTGTAAAGTTTCCACCGTCAGTGATGGTGTGGGGTGCCATGTCATCTGCCGGTGTTGGCCCACTCTGTTTCCTGAGGTCCAGGGTCAATGCAGCCGTCTACCAGGAAGTTTTAGAGCACTTCATGCTTCCTGCTGCTGACCAACTTTATGGGGATGCAGACTTCACCTTTCAACAGGACTTGGCACCTGCACACAGTGCCAAAACCACCAGCACCTGGTTCAAGGACCATGGTATCCCTGTCCTTGATTGGCCAGCAAACTCGCCTGACCTTAACCCCATAGAAAATCTATGGGGTATTGTGAAGCGGAGGATGCAATACGCTAGACCCAACAATGCAGAGGAGCTGAAGACGACTATCAGAGCAACCTGGGCTCTCATAACACCTGAGCAGTGCCACAGACTGATCGAGTCCATGCCACGCCGCATTACTGCAGTTATTGAGGCAAAAGGAGCCCCGACTAAGTATTGAGTGCTATACATGCACATTCTTTTCATGTTCATTCTTTTCAGTTGGCCAACATTAGAGAAACAAACATTTTTTCATTGGCCTTTAGAATATTCTAATTTTCTGAGATACCAGATTTGATGTTTTCATTGGTTGTCACCTATAAATATCAAAATTAAACGTAATAAACATCGGAAATACATTGGTCTGTGTGCATTGCATGAATATAATGTACAAGTTTCACGTTTTGAATGGAATTACTGAAATATTTTCAACCTTTTGATGATATTCTAATTTACTGGCCAGCACCTGTATATATATATATTGATCTCTGAAAGCACTCAATTTACCAAACACTACACAACAGAGATCAGTCCACAGGGAGGTCTAGCATGCACCATCAAAGAAATAGAGGAAGAAGTACCTCTATCTGCTCATGTCGCAAAAGCCATTTTTACACAACACTGCCATCAATTAGTTGCAATGCTGAAGCGATATCGGGGACTCTTAGATCATTTATAAGTGGTCAGACTTTGGCTGTAATGTCATCGTGTCCGTTTTACAAAAGATGACATGATGGTGGTATAACAGAGGTATGGGGCGGTCTCTGCGCTGCCAATGATTTCTGTTTACCTTGGACATAACTTGCTTTACTGTGATCAAAGCCACACTCATTACGTCTTTTAACAAGTCGCTCCTACAGGTCGGGGAACGGGTCCTGACTGTTGTTTGTGCTTATGGGCCAAATATCAGTTCAGAGTAGCCATCCTTTTTGGAGTCCCTGGGACGAGTGCTAGATAGTGCTCCATCAGGGGACTCCATTGTCTTGCTGGGGGGACTTTAATGCTCACGTGGACAATGACAGCATGACCTGGAGGGGTGTGATTGAGAGGAACGGCCCGCCTGATCTGAACTCGAGTGGTGTTTTGTTATTGGACTTCTGTGCAAGCCGCAGTTTGGCCATAACGAACACCATGTTCGAACATAAGGATGCCCATCGGTACACTTGGTACCAGGGCAGCCTAGGTCGCAGGTCGATAATAGACTTTGTAGTAGTGTCATCTGACCTGCGGCCGTATGTTTTGGACACCCGAGTGAAGAGAGGAGCGGAGCTGTCAACTGATCACCACCTGGTGGTGAGTTGGATCAGATGGCAGAGGAAGATGCCGTGTAGACCTGTCAGACCCAAACGCATAGGGAGGGTCTGCTGGGAACGCCTGGCAGAAGAACCTGTCAAGACGGTCTTCAACTCCCACCTCCGGCAGAGCTTTGACCGCGACCCGAGAGCAGTGGGGGACATTGACGCCGAGTGGGCCTTGTTCCACTCTGCGATTGTTGAGGCGGCTGTTGCTAGCTGTGGTCGCAAGGTGGCCGGTGCCAGTCGTGGTGGCAACCCCCGTACCCGCTGGTGGACACCAGAGGTTCGGGGAGCCATCAGGCTGAAGAAGGAGGCCTACAGGGCGTGGCTGGTCTGTGGGTCTCCGGAGGCAGCAGACAGGTACCGGATAGCCAAGCGGGGTGCAGGAGTGGCAGTTGCCGAGGCAAAATCTCGGGCCTGGGAGGAGTTTGGTGAGGCCATGGAGAAAGACTATCGATTGGCTCCAAAGAGGTTCTGGCAAACTGTCCGGCGCCTCAGGAGAGGAAGGTAGCAACTCGCTCACACTGTTTACAGTGGGGACGGGGAGCTGCTGACGTCAACTCGGGCTATAGTCGGACGGTGAAATGAATACTTTGAGGAGCTCCTCAATCCCACCTACGTGCATTCCGAGGAGGAACCAGAGTCGGGAGATCTGGACTGTCCAATCTCGGGGGCTCCCAGGTCGACACAGGACACGTTGGAGAGGTTACATCTCCAATCTGGTCCGGGAACGCCTTGGGGTCCTGCCGGAGGAGCTGGTGGAGGTGGCCGGGGTGAGGACGGTCTAGAGCTTCCTAGATGGGATGCTGCCCCCGCGACCCAGACCCGGATAAGCGGAGGAAGACGACGACGACGACTCCTACAGGTGTCTGTCCTCCACAGTCCCCGTGAAGTCTCTGGTGATCTGACCTCCTGCACTAACTGAGAGAAGCTCCTGGAGATCTGCATCACTCTAGTTTATAATGTCAGCTGGTTTTGTTTTCAAAAGCAAAACTTACAACTTGTGTTAGCTTCCATTTTCAATGTAGTTGCTGGCAGGAGCTCGGCAGTAACCCCCCATGTGATCATGACACCTCCCTCTGTTGTACCAAGGCAATAAATGCATTCACAAGTCCGGCGTTGCGGCACAATTTCTACCAAGTGAGGAAGAATGAATTCTGCTAAATTTGTGCATCGCCATGCCAGCATGGCACGTTTATAAGACGCACCATTAAGGTAATATTACTTTGATTTGCTGACACGGTGTCTTGTAAAAGGGGCTAAAGAAAAGCCCAAATCTGAAATATTGATGCCAAATTCATTTTAAACAACCACCATTCCTGAGCCATTGCCATTGTTGTTGTTTTTCATTGTCCCAGCTCTGCCGTCCTCGTAAAACTGAAATAAATCACTGCTGGAATGGTGCTAACCCCACCCAACGTCTCTCTACAAACAAAGAGCACTGTGATTGGCCTGGCCTAAACACACACTGGTGTGTGATGAAATTTGTTCTCTGCATTTGACCCATACCCTGGGGTGAAAGTGAGCTGCAGACACAGTCGCACTCGGGAAATATTTGACCCCCCTCTCCCCTCCCCCATCAAACTTTTAATGCTAAGTGTCAAGGGGAGGCATTGGGTCTCATTTTTAAAGTATTTGGTATGACCTGAATGTTGATTTGAACCCACAATCTCCCAGTCTCAGGTCACTGAGCTGGTTAACTTAAATCTAAACGTAGTGGAGCCAATGTTAGGCCTGTTCAGGCTGCAATGAAGCGTGGCTGGACCGACCTGCAGAGCAAAATCTTTTGCAACTGTTGTGGATTGTCTAGATTTCTAGGCTATAGATCTATAGCAACAGCTTAAATATTGAATAATCTTAATCTGAAAATATTTTATTCCACATTAGATGTTTCTAAGTATTTTAATTCTAAAGAGTAATCTGCACCAGTACGCACAAGAGTGAGCTTTATTGACAGTCACATCTTCTGTCTATTACAGAGCCATCCTTGTCTTCACTCTGAATAGCTCAGTGTGTGTGTGTGTGTGTGTGTGAGTGTGTGTGTGTGTGTGTGTGTGTGTGTGTGTGTGTGTGTGTGTGTGTGTGTGTGTGTGTGTGTGTGTGTGTGTGTGTGTGTGTGTGTGTGTGTGTGTGATTGATAGTGCTGCAGTGGTAGTGCAGAGGGAAAGGCTGGGTCAGATTGCAGCAACAGTTATTGCTGAGTGGTGGTAGAAAAAAAACAACACCAAGTATGAGAGAAGAAGAGGGAAAGGAGAGAAGAGGATGTTTGGCAAAGCACAGCAGACCGACTATACATTAAAACTCTTGAAAATGAGATGGATTAATCCCGGAGCACATCTGTAGCTCATAAATAGTAACCAGTACACAGCTCATTTGGCGATGTGTCAAATCCGGCACTTCGCCAGAGCAGCAATCTCTGCTCAACTTTGTGCGGAACAGAAAAAAATGATTGGGAAAAACAGGAAGAAACCACATTCCAGTCGGCTTTTTAACAATGTTTAATATGTAGATACTGTGTCTGAACAATCTTTCTAACACTGAAGTTATTTTTTTAAGTTAACTGGTCAACTCTGAAAATCTGAAAAATGACAGAAATTACCAGCAGAAAAGTGCAAGGAGTTCCTTGAAGACATCAAAAAAGTCCAATAAATACCTGAGGTCTTAGTATTGTGGACAAAAGCTCTGTTATTACATGTTGTTAAAAGTCAGTCAATGCAAAGTTTAATTTAGATTTAGGCATTACGTTTGATCTAGCTGTGGAAAACACTTGAGATCAAATATTGCCAGTTTTATGGGACACAACACTCCATTTGATTCTTTCAGTATTCCGTGTGGTATTTTTATACCACAAGGAAAACAGTAACTACTCTTCTATTTAAGTGACAGATTTGTCTAACGGCTGCGCAGTGGCGCGGTGGTTAGAGCTGTTGCCTTGCAGCGAGAAGGTCCTGGGTTTGCTTCCCGGCCTGGGATCTTTCTGCATGGAGTTTGCATGTTCTCCCTGCGCATGCGTGGGTTCTCTCCGGGTGCTCCGGCTTCCTCCCACAGTCCAAAAACATGACTGTTAGGTTGATTGGTCTGTCTAAATTGTCCTTAGGTGTGAGTGTGTGTGTGTGGTTGTTTGTCCTGTGTGTCTCTGTGTTGCCCTGCGATGGACTGGCTCTCTGTCCAGGGTGTACCCCGCCTAATTTCCCATTGACTGCTGGAGATGGGCACCAGCCCCCCCACCCCCACCCCGCGACCCTGCGTGGACAAAGCGGCTTCAGAAGATGGATGGATGGATAGATTTGTCAAACAGCAAATGCCCACATATCAGTAAGTAGGCAGTGAGATAGATGGTTCATGCATTTTACAAAACCTACAGGAAATTCCTCTTGACCTGTTGTTTTCCTTTGGAGATGTCTATGGTAGGTTTGTGTCAGCTACAAGTCCTAACTGCTGAAAATTGACCCTTCTTTTACATCACTTTTACTGTAGTTCTTATGTTTGTCTTCTGCAGTTTTTGACACCCTTGATCAGATTGTGCTTTTCAAACACAAGTTTTAGTGTCTGTATAAACCAAATTGTGTCAGAATCTACCGATCTGTTTTGTGGACATGAGGGCGTTTTTTTAGACCAAAAGTACAGCGACAGAACCCCAGTTTTGATGAGACTGGTGTTGACTCAGGTTTGTGAGTCTTATTTGAAAATATTTGTGATTTGTAATATATATGATGTTGTCTAGTGGGTGTCACGTGTGTGTGTGTGTGCACATGCGCGCGTGTGTTAAGCGCCGGATCTTCTTCAGTCCTAAATCCGCCCCTGGGCGTAGGAGACTTTTCCCTTGGTTAGCCTGCATGACAATCTCAGAAAAAAAAATGTATTTTTTTAACAAGCAGTTATTTAAAATAGTTTTAATCTTTTGGGTTTTTTATTTGAATTTTGTATTTTCTAATAGTTATGCATTTGTTTGAAATTATTCTTGTTTTTGTCTCTTAATCGTGTTTTAATTTTGATGTTTGACATCCTGTTTAACCCTAAAAAGAGTGTGTTATGATTGCTGCTACTAAAGGGGACCTGAAGCTTAATTTTCCATCTTTTAACTTAACAAATCAGGTCCTCGAAGTGGTAAGCAAAGTAAAATATTTGGGGCACATTTTAAGAAGTGACCTCTGTGATGACGAGGATATTAAGAGGCAATGCGGTAAGTTGTACATGCAGGCTAACACTCTGGCACGTAACTTTGGCATGTGCTCAGATCCTGTTAAAGTGTCCCTCTTTCGTTCCTTTTGTACTCCTTTCTATACATCCCACTTGTGGTGCAACTATAGTAAGGTAGTAATGAAGAAGCTGCAAGTGGCTTATCAGGATGCTTTTAGCTTAAGCATGTGCCATTTTTGGAGGGCTGCTGCTCATCCTCTACCCTTCATTTAGGATGTGTTCGGCAGGTTGTTAGTGACACACATTGTGTGATTGTATAAATGGATTGTTTGCTTGGTTGTTTTTATGAGCGAGTTATTCTGTGTGGTAAGCTACAAATTAATTGCCCCATGGGGACCAATAAAGTTTTCTGATTCTGATTCTGATTCCTCATGAAGCTCCCTAGATGGACCTCTGCAAGTCATATGTTTGTTGTGAGTAACATCCCTACTTTTCATGCGCTTCTGAGGCTCTTCATGTATAAATTCATCTGCCGACTGAGTTTGTCAGCTAACGCTGTTGGTAGAGCGCTGTCATCTTTAACTTACAGTGACACGAGGTACTCCTCAGTCCTTTTTAAACATTGGAACAACTGCCTATATGGTTTGTAATTAGAATGCTTTTATTTTTATTTTATTCTTGTTATGGACATATCCCTTGTCTGAAATAGTTTGAATTGAATTGAATTCATGTGATTTTTTAAAATTCTCTGATAAGTGCTATAGGAATTAATTTTACCTACTGTTCTTACTTGAAGTGGCCTTAGACCTTTCATTCAAAAATGTTAAAAACAAAGTAATAGCTTCAACATTATTTATTTCCAACGTTTATTTTTCCTGATGAACATGTAAAGCCTGTACAGCAGCCACTCTTTGCTACTCACAGTTTTGTCTAACCAGACCTGATCAATGGAAGCTGCAATATCAGCACATGGTAAGAATGGGACAAAATGTTTAGAGGCTAGTGAACGATTGCAAAGACACATGAGGATTTTCATCCTATATAACATTATTTCTTTACTATTATATTTTGTTGTGCTCCTGTCATAAATCATAAAAGGTCGATGTCAGAATGCCAAAACCAAAAGAAATGCAGCATGCGTCCTCTCACATCTAAATCAGAATTTGTTCATCTGACCAAGGGCGTAGGAACGAGTTTAATATTGGGGGGGAACACATTTTGGAAATCTAACAAATCTGTTGTAGGTCAATATATAGGTCAACTTCACTGAAAAAAATACATTTAATGATTATTTCTGATTCTAACGTGTCACTGAGTGTTTCATGCAGGCTGAACATGAACATAGTCTCCTACCGCTATCTCCTGCATTAGCTTCTGATAGAAAATCTGACAGACGGTGAAACTCTAGGATTAGAAAAGCCTGACATGTGACTCAGGGCGTAAGGCAAAGCTCAGAAAGACAAGAAAATAACTTTTATAGCCCAGTTCACTAACATTCTGGTTGTTTTTTTTTTTGATCGGGGAGCCATGAGCCAGCCAGAAGGGGAGCAGACTTAGGCTCCCCATTAGCCAGATCGAGGTGATTACCGGCCAACGTGGATGTTTTAATTATAAAAAAGCTGTTTATGTGTCAGTACTGTTTTATTTTATTTAATAATATGAATGTAGGATATATTATCTTATTCATATGGGTAGAGATGTGTAAACAGATTTAATACAAGACTAAAGCTGTGAACATTCAGTCTGAATTGATCTGACTCTCATCAGAAGATTTTAAACTACATCAGCTAACAATGCTGACCAACAATCAGAAAAATCTGTTTGCTTCTGACACTCACAACAACAGCTGGAACTACGTTATTATTCAGACGGACAACAGAAAAAACAGTGGCCAAAATTGTAGTCTAAATGCACCAGAATGCAGAGTTTAACACGTATTTTTCTAATATATCTAAGGAAGCGTGTACAGAATGTAATTTATTCTTAAACCGTACTGCCCAGCCCTACTTGTAATGGGATTACATATATTTAACTGTGTTCACTTATTATTACATTCAAATCTTCCTCTCATCAGCAACCTAAAACCATCTCATTCTTCACTGTAGCACCTACCTGCACCTCAGCAGGTCTGGCTCTCCCTGTCTCACCCTCAGCAGGTCTGGCTCTCACTGTCTCACCCTCAGCAGGTCTGGCTCTCCCTGTCTCACCCTCAACTGGTTACTGCTGAACTTCATCTGATCTCTAATATAAAAACAGTGGACATGAATAAGGAGTAAAAATACTGTTGGAGGACTAGTGCAACATTAAAATCATGGTTGTTATAGTATTATTTAGTCGTGTTCACTTGTTATCATGCTCGAATCTTCCTCTCATCATCAACCATCTAAAATCTCACTCCACTGTAGCACCTACCTGCACCTCAGCAGGTCTGGCTCTCCCTGTCTCACCCTCAGCAGGTCTGGCGCTGCCTGTCTCACCCTCAGCAGGTCTGGTGCTCCCTGTCTCACCCTCAGCAGGTCTGGAGCTGCCTGTCTCACCTTCTTCATCATTTCCTGCTGAACTTCCTCTGGTCTCTTATATGAAAAAAGTGACATGAGAATAAGGTTTAAAAATGAAATGTGATGAGAACGTAACAAACAAGCAACAATCACACTTACAAACTCCATTTTTATGTGGAGATTCTACTTTTTTATTTATTTCGTGTCAAATGGTTTTTGTCTGTTACTGTCAAATTCGCCATTTTTTGTTGACTAGTAGTGCTGTTTAATGTTTAATGCTACTAGCAAGATGTTTACGCTAGTCAGCCATTTTAGCGTTTGACCAGAAATACAATTATACTCTTGGAGTAAATTATTACCAACTCACAATTTCTTTCTTTATTTTTTTGCCCATGAGAAGAACTCGCTGAGCTGCTGCCGTCTGTCTCCGACACCTGTGTCTGCCCCGGCTCCGACTCCTGCTTCACTCAGCCGGCCTGTCTCCCTGAGGGGAGGGGCTGTGTCGGAGAGAAGTCCGTGGTGTCTTTCAAAATAAAAGCTCGCGAGTCAAATATTTCAAAATCAATCTTTTTCTTCTCCATGTTATTGGGGGGGGGGGGACAAATGCGCGTTTGTCCAATATTCGAGGGGACACATCCCACCCGTCCCCCCGGTTCCTACGCCCTTGCAACTGACAGCTTCATGCTTTCTCCATTCTTTCAATGTAAATTACATTTTCTAAATCTGACCATCTCCTTTCCCAACTCTTCATAAAGGTAAGCACCCCATTGTCATAAATCTCCACATGCAGACTTGCAGAAGTGGGAATGTCAACTGGCTTGAAAGATCATGACAAGAAATGATCTTCTTTGGAATAGTGTTCTTTTGATCTGCTGTTTGTGTTTCTCCTTGAGCCTTTAATGTGAATCTTTGTGTGTCTGTGCTAAAATATGCAGATCACATCCTTGTAATAAACATCTGCCATAGAATATGTCCTGTGATGAGAGTTTTAGGACCATCAGCCTGCTGAGAAGGAAGCAGGAAGGATCTTCACGACGTGTCCTGGATTCATATTAGAACAAGCCTTTGTGTGTTTTGCTTTAAAACACATCAAGCAATAGAATTAATTCAGCAGTCCTAGAAAATATTAATCATAAGACATATAATTTGACTGGATGGACTGGCTCTCTGTCCAGGGTGTACCCTGCCTGATTGCCCATTGACCGCTGGAAATAGGCACTAGACCCCCTGCAACCCTAAGTGGACAAAGCGGGTTCAGGCAATGGATGGATGGATAATTTGACTGCAGTGGAGCAGCATTAGTCAATAGTATGAGACTTCTCTTAATTTACAGATGTCAATCTCAGAACATGCATGCTCAGACGTATGTAGAGTGATGGAGAGTTGGCCACATTTCTTATGGACAAGTAAGTCTTACAAAACAATGTGTGTTGGCTCTGTTGTGTATGGAGGTGCATGTTCACGAATCAGAGGCGATGCTTACAGCCGTAATCATGGAAGTGGGAAAAGGGGCTCAACGTGTCGGGAACTCGGCAGAGGACCGTAAGGACACCAGAGCACAGTAGGCAGTAGTAAACAGCCTTTACTGCCTTTTGCCTTGGCCCCCAAAATGTCTTGAAACGGCCCTGGGTGTGTGACTGAGTGTTGAAGGTGACCTGAATAGTATCAAATTTATAAATATTACATGTGTGTAACTTATTGTTTTATAGGTAAAAACGTGTAGTATAGATAAATCTACCTACATTTTACTTTTCAACACTTTTTGTTTTGTTGTTTTTATTGAACTATTTTCCTGTCCTGTCTGTCTCTCATCTTCCCGCATCTCCTCTTAATTCTCCAGAAAAACTGTTGCCTGGATTCTTACTTGTTCACCTCATCAGTTACTTCTGAGCAGATCAAAGGGATCTCCTGACCGCAAAGCGCAGAGCGCGTTTTCGATGCTGCGTGAGGTGACATCACCACAGCACAGGTGATGAGCTCCGCAGTAGCAGAGCGCTGCAGGCACAAATAAGACAGAAAATAGAGAACATGTGCAGACTACATGAATGATCGTGTGCTAATTATAGTTTTTTGGTTGCGCCACTTTGAGAATGGACCGTGCGCTGGAAGCAGCTGCCTGGATCGCTGCGCAACAATGCGCTGTGCCGCTCTCTGCTCAAAAGAGTCCAAAAATGATATAATTGTAACGTGAGGAAATATGGGTTTTCTGTCACAATGGTGGTGTTGGACGCAGCTGGGTCATAGCTGGGTCGCTGAGAACTTTCACCCACAGATTAAGACCTGAACGCCAGCGAGTCTGGGAGGAAACCATAACATCTGCCACCTGCAGTCTACCAGAAGATGTGTTTACATGAGTTGTACCCAGACCAAGTCAAAACATAAAGTTTAAACTTCTTTTTCGTGATTTTAATGTTAAAATAACCATTATCATTTTGCTCATTATAAATGTGTTTAATCAAATGAATGACTAGTATGCTTTGGGGTAATTATAATGGATTAATGAATCCACACTTAAGTAGATAATGTTGAATGTGTGGTACTGACCTTCACACTCAAGCACACAAACATTCACACACACCCACACACATCTGCCCACAGTAAACTCCAGACACATTTGATGACGCACATGTTTTGCTTTGAGAAGAGAGGTTTTTGGTAAGTTTTCAGTTTTATGATTCAGTTCGTGTTGGACAACGGGAGAGAACAGACCTGAAAACCAAAGGGGGGGCAGAGCCTGTTGGCTCGTTCTTCCCCCCTTTCACGCTGTTTCTGCCAAGCCAGGCAGAATAGCTGAATCGCGACTTCTAACGAAGACTCATTACCGAGTCTTTTGATTTCTGAGTGAATTAACTTAAGAAAGCGCATCGATAAAACGCTCTACCATCCACGTGTACCGAGGGCAACTCTGGACCGGTTCCGTTCGACACCTACGTCTCCTGTCAGCCGCCGGTGTCATCTGGATGAACCACAACATCCTCCACGGCCCGGATCCGAAAGAGGGTCCACAAGAGTTCGGTGAGACAGAGCACGGTTTTAGCGTTTGATGCAGTTCTCTGATAAGACCTAAGTTTATCCAAACCATCACTTCACTCAGACACCTGTTTCTTCCTGAAGCAAAATCAGACTCACACACGCATTCATGTCACAACATTCTCAATCTTCATAAATTCACCAGAAGGTCTATTTGAGCAAGAACAGCATATAAACTGTTAAAAGATTGTCCCACAAAGTTGCCAATGTGATTGTTATTTCCTGTTTGTCAATTTTCAAAATCATTAGTTTAATTTGAAGAATTAAAACTTTTAATCCTTCAAACTTGTTTCCTCATTGAACTGAAACACAGACACTCAGATAATATCGGCAGTTTATGGATGAAAACAACCTTTGAGTCTTCTGAACAATATAAAATTTTGTTATTGATTTATTAAAATTAATATTCCGAATTAATACGTAGCATGGTTTCTCTTTCATAAAAGAGCATAAATCCATAACGCTACATAATATAGAAAACTTTTTTCCGGTTCCCCTGGATGTGTAGGATATCCAGCTCCCCCATAATTCGATCCCTGCTCCTGGATGAAAAGCCGGACATTTTCATCAATACAAGAACCCGCAGTCCGGACGCGCCGGACAGAGTGAAAAGTGGACACGTCCGGGGAAAACGGAACGTACGGTCACCATAGTCCTCATAAAGCGGGAAATTATAGATACAGTAATTTGCTCGTGCCCTGGGCCCTTTAGAGTTTGTGGGCCCTGGGCAATTGCCCAGTTAATCCGGCCTTGGGCGGAACCGGTTCGCAGCAGCGCGAGTCCCCCCGCTCATCTAATAAGCGTCGCGCTCACGACTTTAGACTCTTTTTTTACGAGTTTAGGGCATGTCTAGCCTGTGTAATAATCCGGGACTTGGATGAATCACTTTTGAAAAGTTTTTAATTTACCCGGACACAGAGTTCTCTCCTTCCTCGCTGATGATCCCGACATGCTTGCGTTTAAGACGCTGCATCATCCCGTGCAATGCTAAGTCTGACCTAAACGTTGCAGGTAACGAATGTCTTCACCTGATTTAACTGAAAATGCTCCCAAACTTAAAAAGCTTTTACTTTTTTGACTCTCGCTGCTTCTGCCATGTTCCTCTTCCAAACAACTGCCGGCTCTCCCTCGCGCTGATCTGTCTGCGCGCAACGGCGGGCGGGAAGGGGGGGGGCGCTTTTGGAAGAGTTGTGCGACACAACGAATCGATGACGCAATTCGTTGCCAACGCTTTTAGTAATCGATTTTCATCGAATTTATCGATTCGTTGTTGCAGCCCTACTAGTAAGTAAGTAATTAAGTAAAGTTTATTTATATAGCGCCTTACTAGGTGAGCTAAAGCACCAGTGACATTCATGGTATCTGTAACATTTATATCCTTGAGGACAGCTGAAACAATGTCAATCCAAAGAACGGTTTGGAGTGAAAATAGCTATTTTGTTGCTAATTTGCAGGAAATATTTAGAAGAAAGTTCTACAGAAAGTAGCTAAGGGTCCTCAGAAATGTAACTAGGTTTGTCACTAGGCATTAGGAACAGCGACAAAGTCACACTACCTCACTCTCTGCTGCTAAAGCTACGGATAGCAAATGCTACGGGCTATGCCTGAGTGTGAATGCACATGAAGCAGCCTGCTTGACCCGAGCATCTCTTTTTTTCTGTGATTTTACAGAAAAACAGGCAATCACAGGAAAAATGCCAGGGCTCATTCTACAGGACCAGGGCATTACAGGAGAATGTATGAAGAAGACATTTATTATTTCTATACACGTTTTGGCTGTCCAACTTCCTTATAGTCTCTTTAAGACTTGATCAAACAAATTTGGTAATTTATTAAACATGTGCGTTTTTTCACACTTTACAATGATGTGTACAATAAATGACCATATTTGGACCACCCAAGTCTTCTGTAGAGGATTTCCTCAGGGGTATTGTGGAGGGAAAATGATATTAGAAGTGTTTACAAGCGTTCTAATCCCTTTCAACTTTTGAACATCAGATTAGGAGAAAAAGGCAGATTAGCAGACGTCAAGCTGTGTAATGATAATGAACAAAAGTCTGCTGAGTGAAAGCAAATGCGCTTTGTTAGCTTGTTGCTTACAAGATACAAAATCAATGTCAATTCACAGGGTGACATTTGAACATCCCTTAGCTTTAAGGGAACAGAGCATGATAGTACAGATCCACTCAGTTGCACCCAAACAGTTTCCTCACTTAGGGACTTCATTTAATAGACGTCTAATTAGAAGAGATGCCAAAGCACTGGTACGTCCAAAGCAATAACCAACAGAAAAAGCAGCTGCGACTTTTAGACTTGATATCTAAAAATAAATCAGCACAGGTTACTATAACTGATTTTAAATGGGAATAAATTGACAGCCTTTTTTTCAATTGTGGGGAAAAAAACTGAAAAATTTACAAACTGAACAATTTACAAAGAGGGTAAGAAACCTGATTTTTATGACTCCCATGTCACAAGTTTTTAAGGCAAATGTAACTGTTGCAATTGTCGAGCCTTGACATCGAACCCATTTTACTCAATTTTGAAGCTTTTATTTTTAAGCTGCTACCACTTTTGCTGTAAATCAAGCTATTACATGTTCTACTGGAGCGAGACTCTGTTGATTAATGGAAAAATTAAGTGAGGAACTGCTTGCTGATATTAAACAGGAAGAGTTCTTAGTGGACACACTGAAGTAATAAACACTATTTACAGCTTCAACATGACCCAAATGCTATAAATGATGTTTTCAATAAATGTGACACATATGGCTATAATTCTGTCAATAATGTCATAACCCTCATGTATAGTCTTGACCAAATACTTAGAAAAATAAATAAATAAAAAAGGTTTTTCACAATTTCTGCTGCTGTTGTATTTTTATACAATATCCTTCATATTGTTTACTGAAGTATGATTACAAATATTTCCTACATTTAAAAAGCTCTTGACTTCCTGTTTTAGGAAGTAGAAGTTAGCCATATGAGGATTTAGTCTTACTCATTAATATTCATGACATGTGAACATCTCATCTCTGATTTTGGCTAACAGCAATGCGACTCTTCCGCTGCCATCATTCACTCTTCTTTCTTGGGTGAAAAATACAACGGTGACGTTTTATTTCCACAAATATCACAAACTTGAAGGAGTTCGGACCTGTTGTGGAGTTGCTAATGCTAATGGTTAGCTTCTAGCTGAGACGTGCTCTAATCTTTCATGGCGGCAAAACAGCCAGTTGGCTGTTTACTCAGCAAAATGATTCACATAGTTGCTATTTTTTATTGTTTTATTGTGTATTTATTATTTTATGTACTTTCTTTTTATGCATGTCTGTAATGCCCTTTGGTGGCATCAATGCATCTTGAAAGTGCCAAGCAAAAATTCTTTATCTACAATTTCACCCACATTGAAACAGTGTCAGCAGGTCATTCCATGTGAAATGCAGTAGAAATTGGTTTTAGTAGATTTAATTCATTTTCAAAGCAAACAGGAAGTTAATTGAAATTTCATCATTGTTCATAATGTTAATAAAACATCTGAGGCGGAAAACTTTGTGACAATAAAAATGTGGGAAATTCCTAAAACCTTATGCTACAACTTTGGGTACTTTGGCTGTTTTCATGCATGGGCCTGCAGATTGCATGATAAAGTAATATAGCGAGGCTTAAGATTCAGATCTTATCATCAGTGATGAGGAAAAATCCGAGAGGGAAGGTCGGCTCTCAGATCTAATTAAAGCATACACAGTCGAGCGTCTAGGGCAGGATGGAAAGTTGTTCGTAGTCAATTTTCTTCAGCTATGCATCTAAATGTTTAATGACATCTGATCATCAAGGTAAATCTGATGTCTGACTTAGAAAATGCATTTAATTATGCATGGAAAAAGTAGTTGTGTACACAGTTGCTGCAGCATCACAGCTCATTTCCCAGTAATCAGTTTCAAGCGTTGTTCCTGTGGATCAGTGTTTGCAAGCCTAACTTCCCTTTTCTTCAGTTTTACACATTTCTATAGTCTGTTGGCAGTTACCCTGCAGGTTCAACCGTTTCTTTAATCATACAATGAGCTTTAAGACTTTCAGTTATGGAAATACTTTTTTTATCGCAATGATGCAACATGTTCGTGTTCTAAATGTGTTCAAAGCGGAAATAAAACAAGCCAAAAACATATTTAAGCTGAAGTCATTTCCTCCATTTCCTCCACATATTACATCAACCCCATGACATGTATGTGTGAAATCATTCAAATCTACAAAAATAAATAAATAAATAAATAAATAAATAAATACCTAATTTCCAGAAGGGAAATCAGTTTTCAAAGTGAAACATTTTGCTGACTTCAGTTTGAAATCATGTCAAAGACTCCCAGAGTCCCCAGCTGCTGCCATTCAAGTCGCCGCCAACCTGCTGTTTCCTAAGTATTCCAGTGTCATATGTGATATCCATTGCTCATTTTGATATCAGTGCATTAGGCAGATGGGTTTGTCTATTTAGAGTGTGAGTGGGGTTGGTTGTAGCCTGCCGAGAACCAAATTCTCCCACGCTTCTTGTTTAACTGACACCGGAGCAGATTGTTTATGACAGCTTTCCGGCTGCACACAGCAGTCTGTGCTGCAGGACAGTTTCTATTACTGCAGCATGCATCAGCTCCTGCATGTGAACTAACGTATGGGCGTACACGGAGACAAAAAATCCTCACAAATAACAACAAACAAAAAAAAAGGAATAAAGATCAAAGTAAATGTTCGTATACATTTTCACCCACACACGTTTACCTTAAATGGTGTTGCATAAACATATGTTTGTTATCACTAACAAACACTTCCGGTGACGCAGCCCGAAACATGCAACTTTCTATGGGCAGTTAACATCCCTGACTTATCTGTTTTAAATAGAAAAATATTACATTATTACTTTTTCCTGCTGGTTTGATAACAGGCACAAATGAGTCCCAATGTAAGATCAGTTTTCATCCCTAAGACTCAAAACAAAAGGGGAATATTTTTAGGCTGGTTACAAACATAATTATCTGGAGAAACATACGTTTCTGGGTTATGGACCTGTAATATTTGAAACAGTGATTGATTGATTGATTGATTGATTGATTGATTGATTGATTGATTGATTGATTGATTGATTGATTGATTGAATATTTGAACAACTTCAGTTTGGAAAATGATTCCTTCTACAGAATTTCTGGCCTTTTTGAGTGGGACCAGTTACAAATCAGATTAGTGCCTTCATGAGTTACTGCCTATATTTTCACAAACCTTTATATGGTTGTTTTGCTCTCCATATTTATTGTGAAAGAAATAGTGAGGCATTTAAATGGCCTGTATTTTATATAGCACCTTCTAGAGTCCTGGAACCCCCCAAGGTGCTTTACAACACAATGAGTCATTCACCCATTCACACACACATTCACACACTGGTGGGGATGAACTACAATGTAGCCACAGCTGCCCTGGGGTGCACTGACAGAGGCGAGGCTGCAAAGCACTGGCGCCACCGGTCAACGGGCAAGTTAGTGGGGTACACCCTGGACAGAGAGCCAGTCCATCGCAGGGCAACACAGAGACACACAGGACAAACAACCACACACACACACACACACACACACACACACACACACACACACACACACACACACACACACCCACCTAAGGACAATTTAGACAGACCAATCAACCTAACAGTCATGTTTTTGGACTGTGGGAGGAAGCCGGAGCACCCGGAGAGAACCCACGCATGCACAGGGAGAACATGCAAACTCCATGCAGAAAGATCCCAGGCCGGGAATCGAACCCAGGACCTTCTCGCTGCAAGGCAACAGCTCTAACCACTGCGCTGCCCGTTAAACACGATCATTAGATGAAAAGGGGAGGAGGGCATTTTTTTCAAGGAGGCGAGCGGCTCAGAGAGCCAGCGTGTCATATCGGCAGGTGAGTGGCTGAGCCAGGTGGAGGTGCGGCTGCCTCACCTGGAGACCAGTGTGGTGCAACCACGTAGTACTTTGCTGACAACGTCACGTTTTTCAGCTCATCCATCAGCCACAGCTGGTTCTACATAAATGTGGAGCAGAGTTTTAACCTGAAGATGGAGATAGAATTATGGTTTTGGGCTGAAATATTACATTTAGAGTACGTTGCACGAAACAGCCACACAAATCATTACACGTGTGTACGGCAACATTAGACTCTCATCCATACAGGTCATCGGCAAAAAAAAGTTAATTTAGGCGTTACTTGCTCTTTAAGTTGTAAAACTACCTCTTTGTGATGCTCTGACATGCTTTGGTAATCTAAAACCCAAGTTGGAGGAAGATAAAGAACAGCGTTTATAAATGTGGTTGAAATTTTAAGCTGTGAAACTAACTCTTTGTTAGACATGCTTTGGTAGTCAGAAAGACAAATTAAAGAAAGATGGGGAACAATACTTATAAATGGGATTTCAAACAACATTAAAAATTTTGTTAACTGTTAAGGAAGACTTATTTTTCATGCTGTACAGATTATTCAGTTGCAGTTTAAACACGGATGAAGTGAATCTAACAGATCTCTCTGACACCGCTGATGTAAACCCTAAGTCAGAGGTTGACAGCAGAAATTGACTGCTAAGTGTCGCCATACCCATTTTATTTCAACGAATGGATGTTACTGCAATTAAGATCCTGGTTCAACGAGACTGGATCAGGACATCCACCCATCCATTTTCTATACCTGCTCATCCATGCAGGGTCATGGTGGGCTGGTGCCTATCTTAGGTCAGGACATTCTTCAGAAACATTTTTAGTTTGACTATAAAGTGAAGCTGCGGGTTCAGGAACTGAATGGATAAAGTGAAGCTGTTAAAGTTGCTATTTTCAACTGGTTACATGTAAATTAGTGACTAAACACTATTACTAAAGATAAAAACAGTTGATTTAAGTTTATGTTTATTTATTTGGCAGACGTTTTTATCCAAAGCGACTTACAATTTATAACCTATAGGGCATGTTGTGATCTGTGGGGGGAAACCGGAGAACCCGGAGGAAACCCACGCATGCATGGGGAGAACATGCAACTCCACGCAGAAAGGCCACAGCCGAGTTTCGCACCTGCGACCTTCATGCTGCGAGGCAACAGTGCTAACCACTGTGCCACCATGCAGCATGAGATTTAAGGCATGAACTCCTTTTTGGTTTATTCCTCCAATTTTCTCCCTTAATCTCTGTGTCCCCATCGCTCCTCATGGTGCATCAAAGAAACTGGGTTATTAAAAGGCAGAAGGAAGTAGAAGATATTAGACAGTACAGCGTGAAATGTCAGGTGCAGTTCCAGCTACAGTTCTCCTTTTACCAACTCCACATCTTTTTCTTTTTGTTTTGTGCCTTATGCTGCTGCTTCTGTGCTTTCTCCCCCTCTCCTCCATCCCTCTGGCTTTGTATTTTTTAGTGAATTTCTCTTGTTGTGCCAGTGTGACAGAAGAAGATGCAAAGCTGTTCCCGTTGGCAGTGTGGATAAAACAGTTGACTCTGCACTTGCGAGCACAGCCAGTGTTGACTGAAAGCAAGACCCTCTCCCTTTGAGGGACTGTATGTGTGTGTGTGCGAGGGTTGTGTGTGGGTTTCTGTGCATTTTTGAGTGTGTGCACATGTGTGTGTGTGTGTGTGGGAGAGTGAATGAGTGTGGTGCAGAATCCAGATGAGGAGAGAGTGGTATTAGGCATGAGTGTACAGCATTCAGGAATAGTTGTTAGTTCAAATGGCCGGTGAGTCTCAAAATTGAGAGGGCACTGTGTCAAAGCAGCAGACGTTTCAAAACAGCTATTGGATCTTTTTTGTGTTTTTTAACATTTTGTTTGAGTTTTGATGATCAATCTGACGGATAGGGTCAGTCTTTATCTGCTTTTCTTAGACACTGCTGAACTCGGACATTCGGGAGGGACTCGGAGTAGAACCGCTGCTCCTCTGGATCGAAAGGAGTCAGTTGAGGTGGTTTGGGCATCTGGTCAGGATGCCTCCTGGACGCCTCCCTGGGGAGGTGTTTCGGGCATGTCCTGCCGGCAGGAGGCCCCCGGGTCGACCCAGGACACGTTGGAGAGGTTACATCTCCAATCTGGTCCGGGAACGCCTTGGGGTCCTGCCGGAGGAGCTGGTGGACAAGGCCGGGGAGAGGACGTCTGGAGCTCCCTAGTTGGGATGCTGCCCCCGCGACCCGGACCCGGATAAGCGGAGGAAGACAAGGATGATGACTGCTGAAATGGGATATCTGTACACTACAAAATGACACATTTGAACTGAACATGTTATGTTCACAGTAAATGTTTATATCTTTATACGTTCAACCAACTAGGCTAAGTGGAACCAGTTGACATTACTTGAATATGGAAATTCAAAATTTAATTTCTTAAAAATTCAGAAAGCACAGTCATTTAGAATGAAGTTTAACAGGGCGTGTCTTATCAGTAACGTGTCCTAACAGAGGTAGAAATACAGACATGTCTGTAACAGTTTGACTGCACTGCGCACAAAACCAGATTCTAACCGCAACGGGACATAATTAGCAACTTGGTTCTGCAAAATAGTAGCCTGACAAGCCATCAAATCTGTGTAAATATATAGCCTGGCCACGACCCATAGACAGACCTCGTAGGGGCGGAATTTACGATCGTCTTTCAACCATCTCTGAATGCAATTGGACAATGCTAGGATCAATCAGAGCAGCAAACAAATTGTAGTGGTCAAAGCAACGGAAATCAGTCAACGGGGCAGTACGACGTGTCAAAGTAGTAACCGAAGAAGTATTTCTAATTGTCCAAAGTTAATCTTAATGCAGTTTCAAATGAATGCTGTTACGGAGCAGACGCCATTTTATTTATTTTTTTGTTTTGCTCCATCTCAGTTCTTCCATCATCGTAATAAATGTGTGATTGGCCCAGCCTAACTTTTACACGCAACACCATTATGCGTCGGCGCAAGGGCTCTCGGATGGGCTCACAGAGGCTGATGGAGACATGCCCAGCGTTTTAACTATCCGTCGAAAGTGACGGAGACGGTGCTTCCTTTAAGTTTGTCAACAGCACCACTCCTCCCTCAAAAGATCAAAAGGAATTTTGCGGCAGGTTGAAGAAGGCCTTGCGGAAAAAGTCTAAACATATGAACGTTTATTCACCCGTGCCTGAAGAAGTACAAAGAAACATTGCAAGTGTTGACAGAAATGATGAGAAACGTGGGTTTAGAGGTGCCGATTGCATACAGAGGTGGAGGAGAATGAGGGACATGGTTAAAAGTCCCTGAAATACATTAAAACATTGTAAACACAATAGTAAATAGACTAATGTCAACACGTGTGTGTCTCTCCCTTGCAGAGCTGACGGAGAAGTATAAATCAGGCTTTATATTGTATTGAGTTTATTTTATCTCATTGCGATCGATCTTATTGTATTTTAGTGTTCTTCTCCCTCTGCTGCATAACTTTTACTTTTACTTTGCTTTTACTTGGCTGTGAACGAAACAAATTTCCCACTTGTGGGACTAATAAAGGTCATCTTATCTTATCTTATCTTATCTTATCTTATCTTAGCCGAACCGATGGTAGACCTGCTGGGTGTCTAGATCAGGGTTTCTCAACGGGGTCTGTAGCGCCCCCCAGTGGGCATTCAGACTATATAAGGGGGCGGTTAAAGTTTTTTGCCACTGAAGGGGGCGCTGAGATGCTAATGGTGGGCGCTAGCGATACAGGACATTCATAACAGACAATGGCTCAGAATAAAAAGAAGTATTGACAGTACAATGTGGACTACCTTCGGTATGGATTTATTCCTTCACCCACGAATCCACAACTCCCCATGTGCCTGCTTTGTGAACACGTTTTTTCAAACGAAGCAATGAAACCCTCCCAGCTTAAGGAGTACTTGTCCAAAATGCATTCAGACAAAGCTTCAAATGAACCGAACTGTTTTCAGGTAAATAAAGAGAGGCACTAAGAGAGGTAGCATTAGCAGTATGTTTGCTCGAAGCTCGAATTTACTGGACCGATGATTATTAGCTTCCTACAATATATTGTTGCTAATAGCTAAAAACACTTCAATATGATACTTTTTTTATGACATTTTTGTATGAAAATGTTTCAAACTCAAGGCAGAATTGTTTTTTTTTACGATTTTTGTATAAAAAAAACTTTCCGTTTCTCTGCATGGGACATTGGTGGGCAGTGAGGGGTTTCAGCATGATGGGGGGGGGGGGGGGGGTGTTGGCGTTTAGCTGAAAAAGGTTGAGAAACCCTGGTCTAGATCAACCTGAATCTTTGCTACAGCTTGTCTCGATTTAAAGGCTAGCATAATGTAGCATCTGTCCTCAAATAGCCCTCACTTACAGCGCCTCGTTACAGATTTAATAAAGTTTAACATCTCCACCTGTTAAAAGTTGCTCACATCTTCTTCCTCCGTCATGAATCAACAGTTACACAGTTGTTCAGCAGAAACGAACCCTCTGACACTCAGCACGAACACACACCTTTTTTCTTTTCCTTTGCAGTACATGCTGACTCCACACACTCTTCCTCTTGTTGCAGCAGTCACTCTTTACTGAAATCAAACACTCAGCTTTTTCCACCTCGTCCCCTTTTGTCTTTTTATCTCTCCACAGAGCTAAAAGGAACAAAAGCGACTCACATTGTATTTGTATTTGACTGTAGAAGACGGTGGCTGCAGATGCATTTATGGTGGGTTTCAGACGCTTCAGCTTATGTTTTTTTAATCAAAATGTCTGCCACCCCCCACTCCCCCAGCAACATGAATGGTTTAGTACAATCCCTTTTAGTATACTCCAACCCTCGGGCATGCTCTGGAGCAGTTTTACAGGAAACACCCACAGCTTTCTGTCTCTTATTGACTTTTATCAATGTTTGGTTTAAAAGCTTTGCCCAGCTCTCCATCTGGGTTTGGTTAGTTTAGATCAACAGTATCTAAATCTTCTGATGATTTGAGTTTCACATTTTTATTTATTTTACTTCTGAAGCTACATATCGTTTAGATTTGATACCGGTTTGAAGTTGCACCAACTGTAATAACACTCGTGATTCCTGACAGTTTTTCTGAACGGAAGTCTGATGTTGGGCGTTTTTATGGCAGTCATTGATTCTAGCCTAAAAGTCTAGACGAACTGTAGCAGCAGCAACATATTTGCTCTGCAGGTTCAGGTTGGTCTAGCCAAGCACTGTTGTAGCCCCAGCCAAGCCAATCACAGAATGTTTGTGGAGAGACGCTTAGTTCAATTCAATTCAATGCAAGTTTATGTATATAGCACCAACTCACGACAAGAGTTGTCTCAAGGCACTTCACGCAGTAAGCATTCTAATACAGGTCAGTTCATTACGCCAATCAGAAAAAATGTTTCCTATAAAAGGAACCCAGCAAATTGCATCAAGTCACTGGCTTGTGTCAGTGACTTTACAGCAATCCTCATACTAAGCAAGCATTTAGTGACAGTGGAGAGGAAAACTCCCTTTTAACAGGAAGAAACCTCCAGAGGATCCTGGCTCAGTATAAGCAGCCATCCTCCACGACTCACTGGGGATCGAGAAGACAGAGCAGACACACACACACACACACACACACACACACACACACACCCCACACACACACGGCATATATACCAGGTAACTTTTCTATGGCTACATTGTGGTTTCTTAGTAATTATTCTATTTGGCGAGACGTACATTTTATTGTATTTATCCTAGTGGATCTATAATTAAACAGGTAAACTAGTAGTAGCACATTCAATGTCAAAGAAAGTAAAATGTTATTAACAGGAGAGGGAGAATAATTAAGCGTTTAGCAACAGTGTTCAAGCCGATGGCCCCCTCCATGAGGGCACAGGTTAGCTTAGTGGGCTTAGCATCATTATGGCAGAGTTGAGATGGAGTAAAACAACAAAGAGGGCGGCGGCTCAGAAACAGTGCTCTTTTTTTTTAATACTTTTCTTGAGCCAGTATGTGCTAAAATGACCCTTTACAAGGTTAATGAGATGTCACTCAGCCGCCCACCGCCCTCTGTGCCAGAAAATCGCATTTGCAACTTTAGACTGGCAGGCCGCTCTGTTGGGAATTAGAAAAGATGTAGCTTGCATACCTACCACAGCAGTCTGTTTCCAGCACGTTTTAGATCATAAACGTAGCTGATTTGTTTAACTTAGTGATGAATCACTCATGTAGGAATGAATGAAGGCTGTGAGACATTTCAGCTGTTAAATTAAGGTGTTAACAAGACCAACAAACACCACGGAGATAGGTTTTGCTTTTGGTTTGACCACAGTGAATTAATAACGGAGACTAGGGGGGTGCTAAAAGCAAGCAAAACTGCCAAGTGTGCCTTAAAACAGCTATCGCATCTACTTTGGATGATCTGACTTGGACGACTTGGGCTTCCCTTTTGGACATGAGCAGATAGAGGTGCTTCGTCATCTACTTCTTCAACAACGAGTGTCGGACTGCCTCATTGACTGATTTCTGTGGCGATGAATTAGTCACATGCAGAAATAGTCTGAAAGAAAACAGTAGATTCCACTCCTGACTGAGCTCTGTCTATGAGTCGAGGCCATCCTATAAATTCTCATCTACAATGTGATCTGGGCTTTACATAAACAGAAAACACTTTTTAAAGAAATATACATTAAATGGTAAACTTTGGTAATGTGAACCCTGAGGATGATTTTAATGACTCCTTTTCACTTTTTATGTTCAGGGGACCATGACATGTATTCAGCCATGACACAGCCACCCTGATGTGCTCCCCTAGCTTAGAAATCTAGACACACAGTATCAGAGGGCAAAAGGTCCTCAGGCCTGAACGGGTTTGTGTAGTCAACACTGATGCCAGTAACACGTTACTCTAAAATAACATCATTTCTTGGTAGCGACTAATCTAACGCGTTACTATTTCCATACTAGTAATCAATTTCCATAATAATAATCAAATAAAGTTACTTGTCCAAGACATTCTGCATTACTTTATCCCTTACTCTGAATTTGTTCTGCTTAGGAAAGTCCTGAGTTAAAGAAATGAAACATGGCAGAGGAGGAGCCAAGATCAGCTTTGCATAACGTATTTGACCAATCAACGCGCTCTTTCCTTGCATATGGGAAGCATTGCACCGCTTCACTAAACAATGGAACGGCACCGCGATGCCATTTGTTGGAATATAACTCTCACTCGTGGTGCAAAATTAAAACCAACAAAAGCACAGTCACATTACTGAATAAACGACTAAAAACATCAAACACAACCCTGCAATAAAATCCCAACAAAACGCACAATAAAGACTACCCTTGGCTACCCATAATGCACTCTGGAGTGGCATGCGGCTCTGTCATCTATCTGATGATGCGGCTCTCTGCTTGTAAAATAATTCATGAATATTTCATTAAAATATATTTTATTTTACTGCATTCATTTTTATCTGTATGCCAATTCTGAATGTGAAAATAGTCTGCGTAAAACTGAACAAGTCCAACGGTTGACAGGTCACCTGCTTGTGCGTAATCAGATGTCTATAGGAGCTTTCTGAGCTGAAGAGGAGGATATGAGACTCTGGACTTTTCCTCAGACAGGCTCATGGATGCGTCGCCACGTTGGAGGCGGGAACAAGAGCTATTCAGCCAAAGTTTCATAATCAGGGAACATTTTTTAAGTGACAAGTCTCTCTGAGAGACAGGGTTTGGAAAACACTCGCTTCAGTGAGAGGAGCCTTCCCGCATGGCTCTGGTTCTGCAACGTGCTCCAAGCCCCCGATCTACACATCTTCAGCTTGTTGTTAGCATCTTACGCGTGCGCTGACAGCGAGCTGCACGGAGCTCAGTGTCCAGCTCAGATTTCTGATAGGAATCTTTTCTTGATTGATGTAGCTACCTCCGCCATGTGCGGAACGATAAAAATATCAGCACATCTGCAGCCTTGAGGTTTCTCCGTCAAAATAAACGATCAAATAATCACTGGAAATATCCAGTCATCGTGAACCCTGTCATTTAACAGTTTTGCCTTCTTGTGAAGATTGTTGTAAACAGGAACATTAAACTTGATTAACACCACAGCCGCGCACTACGCTGTTATCTCCATCTCTGTAAATGAGGCAAAAACAAATAGATCGGATCGTTTTCTTACCTTTTCAACAATGTTTCATGTAAAGTTTATTTCAGCACAAAGTTTAATTACAACAATCCAACGAGACAGAGCCTGGATTTGTATTCTGAACAGTTTAAAAATGTTTTAAAGAGGAGACGTGTGTGACGCGTCAAAAAGCGTCACCTGCTCAACATTAAAACCACTAACAGGGTGAAAAATATCTAAGTACTGTCAACACAGACGGGCTACAAGTTCTGGGTCAGTTTTATACAAACTGTGTTATTTATTATCTTCTGTTGAAAGATAACTTTAAGGTACATGAGTGAATGGTATTGGTTGCTATCACCTGTTGTGGTCGGTTAAAGCAGCTCTCGGCTGTCTTAGGGTAGGCCCCGCCCACAACGCCGCGGCTGCTGCAGCTCCCAGTGTTTACTGTGGGAAACGGGTAATAATGGCTCTTTGATGGGAAAAGGTTGCCGACCCCTGTACTACAGCATGATCAACAATGGTGGGAGGAGAGAGAGGTGCGTTTTCTAGCTGGAAAAATAATAATAAAGTATTTTGAGTTTGTATCGGCTAAAGATGAAAATCTTACGGTTCGTTGTACACTCTGTGCTGGCTCTGTGTGTTTTATTTTTGATGAATACTATTTATTTTAAGTGAGGTCAAGAAAGACTGTTTTTATTTTATTTTTATATAAACATGCATTATGTCAGGCAATAGGTTTAAGTTCAACTTAACCCTTTGATGCATAATGGTGACTACAGTGGACAGGTACTCAAAATTGTTATTTATTTGTTTTTGCTATTAAGCACAGCTGTTGAAGACTTTATTGCATTTGAGCCCCTCCATTTGGACTTCAGTAAGCCAAGCCAACAATTTCAAGCTCAGAGTGCACGCTGTCCACTGAGGTAGACATGTAATAAATTATTTGTAAATCATAAAATTTTACAAAAAATATTTGTTGAAATTTATTTCATTCACACTTAAAGACGAATTAAAAAAATTATTTAAAAAATCATGGTTGAAGAGTTCATAATTCATTCATCAAAGGGTTAAAATGTAAGAAGATACGTTGTCGACATTACTGTTAAAAAGCATTTGCAGTAAAGTGAGTGTTGGCAAAACCTGTTGTAGTTTTTATGTGTTAAGGCAGTGGAAAGGGATTTTGGAAGATGCTGAAAGTAACTAATAAAGTAAAGTGTAATCTAACTTAATTACTTTTAAATGAATGAATCTGTAAAGTAACTAAGTTACTTTGGGAAGGAATAATCAGTAGTCAGTAATCAGATTACTATTTCAAGGTAACTGTGGCAACACTATCATATATATATGTTCGTATATATATATATATATATATATATATATATATATATATATATATATATATATATATATATACGAACATATATGGTGGCGCAGTGGTTAGCACTGTTGCCTCGCAGCACGAAGGTTGCAGGTTCAAAACTCAGCTGCGGCCTTTCTGCGTGGAGTTGCGTGTTCTCCCCCTGCATGCGTAGGTTTCCTCTGGGTACTCTGGTTTCCCCCACAGATCACAACGTGCCCTATAGGTTATAAATTGTAAGTTGCTTTGGATAAAAGCGTCTGACAAATAAATAAACATAAACATATAGGATGGCTTGCCAGGCTAGTGTTTATTTATTAAATGAATAAATGTTTTAAATAGTCTTGGTTTCAGCTGTGTTCAAGCGGACACTAATGATTGTTTCTCATGATGGGAAGCCCTAATCCTGTGCTATGTATTCTGGAAAAATTCAGCTGAAAATCTTTGCACTTAGGATGTTCAAAATGTAAAAGGCAGTTTCCTGTCAAAACAAGGACAACAACAGCAAAAACTTCCTATGTCAATTTATGATTTTTACAGGAAATGTGAGAAATTACAGGAGAAACTAAGGCAAAAAAATATAAATAAATAAATATTGCATCACATGAAAACTAAATCTGTCTTTCACCTTTAAAGGTGGCAATCACATGCAAGAAAAGGAAGGCATTATTGTTGACAGTAGCCAAACACAGCAGATTGGAAGCCAGATTTATTTTGGTAAAATAGGAATCACATGAAAGACTCTGTGGCTAAAACTAGATTTACTGGAGTAGAGGGTATCGACCAGAGGCTTTGGGGTTTCCTGTCATCACTTTCTGTTTTTGTTTCCTTTGTTGCAGTCATCCTCTTTCCTTTGAGAACAAGCTTTTGGAGCTGGCCGTTCAAAGTAACATAAAACTCCACAAACAAATGCAGCCGATCGCAACGTGGAAATAGTCTCCTGACAGAACACACTAACACTGTCTCATGGTTGTGTAAAGTTTTACACTTTTGTTTTTGCGTATGAATAATTTTATTGAAGTCTGTTCATGCATGCATAATCTTGCACAATGACAACACATCTGTGATCCGGTGTTTCTAACTGAGGAAAATAATTAGATTTTCTTGGCTATGAGTTCATTGAAAGTGTTTCTCAGGCTGTTTTATGAAAATTATTGAACTTGTCAAGATCAAGAGTCCCTAAGGAGATCATAGATCCAATCTAAATGAGCAGAACATTAAGAAAACCTTTATCAGGTTAAAGTTGAGTGTAAACTGACGTTGGTGAAGGTTTGTGGTTTTACTGGACGATTGGAAGTCGCTGTGGTGTCCTGCCACATAGAGCTCCCAGGTATCTGTGTGTATGTGTTCTCTAGTCCTGCTGTTCTCCAGTAATGGAGAACATGTGGTAATAGTGGTGATCTATCATAGTGATGGTCTAGCTCTGCCAACTACTGAGAAAGCAGAAGCTACAACAGCATGGGACAGCAGAGACGACAGAAGGGGACAACAACAAAAAGCTCAGAGCCGAGTCCAAGAAAAGAGCTTACTTCACACTCAGCTCATTCTGAAAAAGGCAGCAAAAATTTATATAAGCTGCATAATGGTGTTAGAAAACTGTGATTTTAGTGTGGCATTTAAATTTATGGCACTGGAGCCTTACAATAAAACATTAAAACACAAAAAAAGGTCCAAGTATTCTGCTCAGTGGTGGTGTGGGGGTTATTTCAAGGTTTTGATGTATATTTGTATGTTTTTAGAGATCTTTGCCTGCTGAGGAACAGTGACTTCAGCATGATTTGATGTTCAGGCTGGGTGGAGATAAAGATGGCGAGGCTTGATTAATCTGCTCTGAGCTTGAAGTGTGACATTGAAATCTTCTGCAAATTTGAACACGTAAATGAAATCTTCTCAAACGAAAGCCGCTCTAAACAAAATGCCAAGCGTGTGCTTCTTCTTCTGATTTGATTTGTCTGCACTTGCTGACACAACAAGCACAACTCATTAGTGTCTCTTACTGCAGGTGAAAGGGAAAGTCGGCACTAATAGCAACGAATTGACACCTCTTTTAGTGTGGGTAATTTTATAAAGCAACATCTTAATGTTTTGGTTACCTGTGGCAGCTAAATCCACACGTGAGCACAAGAAAACAGCTCTTTGTTCAGAGCAAAACTATCACTATTACAGAGCGACAGCCCGTCTGTTTTTGTGGGGGGGGGATTAATACTTTCACACGGCATCAAAAACAGTTTTTTAAAAGACTCTAAATAGAGTGGGGATGTGCGTGTTAACGACATTTTCTTATAGATGTAAATAACTGGGGTTTTAGGTTTCCCTACATCACTTCCTGCAAAGAAAGTTCTCTGAACACCACAGAAGCAAGATGCCATTAAGCATGGTTAATGTTCGCCATCTAGTTATTCCACATCCAAGGAATGTTCTTTGGCAAAGATGCCAAAGATGTGGGTAACTACTGCCACCTACAGGTTTGGCGTGCCTATGACTGTGCTTCATGAAGTCTTGCTCCATGGTCTCTCCGGACTCCACCCATGCCCGAGATTTTCCCTCGGCAACCACCCGAGCCACATGTTCTGCTTGGAATGCCGGTACCTGCCAGCTGCCTCTGGAGTCCCACACAACAAAAAAGACCTGATAGGACTCTTTTTTCAGCTTGACAGCATCCCTAACCACCAGTGTCCACCAGTGGGTTCGGGGATTGCCACCGCAACAGGCACCGACGATCCTGCGACCACAGCTCCGGTCGGCCGCCTCAACAATGGAGGCATGGAACGGGGTCCATTCAGACTCAATGTCCCCCGCCTCCCTGGAACATTTTGGAAGTTCTGTCGGAGGTGGGAATTGAAGCGCCTTCTGACTGAAAACTCTGCCAGATGCTCCCAGCCAACCCTCGCGATACGTTTGGATCTGCCTGGTCTGACCGGCATCCTCCCCACCATCTGAGCCAACTCACCACCAGGTAGTGGTCAGTTGACAGCTCTGCACCTCTTTTCACCCGAGTGTCAAAGACATGCGGCCGCAGGCCAGTTGAAACAACAACAAAGTCCATCATCGAGCTGCGGCCTAAGGTATCCTGGTGCCAAGAGCACATATGGACACCTTTATGTCTGAACATGGTGTTCATTATGGACAATCCATGACTGGCACAGAAGTCCAATAACAAAACACCACTTGAATTCAGATCGGGGGGGGGGGGGGGGGGGCTGTTCCTCCCAACCACACCTCTCCAGGTCTCACTGTCGTTGCCCACGTGAGCGTTAAAGTCCCCCAGCAGAACGATGGAGTCACCGGAAGGAGCGCTCTCCAGCACCCCCTCCAAGGTCTCCAAAAAGGGTGGGTAGTCTGAACTGTAGTTTGGTGCATAAGCACAGACCACAGTCAGAACCCGTCCCCCCACACATAGGCGGAGGGAGGCTACCTTCTCATTCACTGGGGTATACCCCAACGTACAGGCACCAAGATGGGGGGCAACTAGTATGCCCACCCCTGCTCGGCGCCTCTCAGTGGGAGCAACTCCAGAGTGGCAGAAAGTCCACCCCCCTCTCAAGGAAACTGGTTCCAGAGTCAGAGACGTGTGTTGAGGTGAGTCCGACTTTATCTAGTCGGAACCTCTCAACCTCACACACCAACTCAGGCTCCTTCCCCACCAGAGAAGTGACATTCCATGTGCCAAGAGCCAGCTTCTGTAGCTGAGGATCAAACCGCCAAGGTCCCCACCCTCGACTACCACCGGTCACACACTGCACCTGACCCCTTTGGCCCCTCCCACGAGTAGTGAGCCCATGGGAAGGGAGACCCACATTTCCTCTTCGGGCTGTGCCCGGCCGGGCGCCACGGTTGAAAGCCCGGCCACCAGGCACTCGCCAATGTGCCCCACCTCCAGGCCTGGCTTCAGAGGGGGCCCCGGTGACCCACACCCAGGCGAGGGAACACAGTTTCTATTTATATAATTCATCATAAGAGATCTTTGGGCTGCTCTTTGTCTGCTCTCTCACCTAGGACCTGTTTGCCATGGGTGACCCTACCAGAGGCATAAAGCCTCAGACAACCTTGCTCCTAGGATCATTGACACTCAAACCCCTCCACCATGGTAAGGTGACAGCCCAGGGATATGTGTGTGTATATATATATATATATATATATATATATATATATATATATATATATATATATATATATATATATGTCCTCTAAATCCGAGACCATGGTCTTGAATCGGAGAAGAGTAGAATGCTTTCTCAAGGTCAGGAATGAGGTCCTGCCCCAAGTGGAGGAATTCAAGTGTCTCAGGGTCGTGTTGACGAGTGTGGGAAAGATGGAGGGCGAGATCGATAGGTGGATTGGTGCTGCGTCTGCAGTGATGCGGGTATTGTACTGGTATGTAGTGGTTAAGAGAGAGCTGAGCCGGAAGGTGAAGGATTTACTGGTCGATCTACGTTCCTACCCTCACCTATGGTCACGAGCTTTGGGTAGTGACCGAAAGAACAAGAACCCAGATGCAAGCAGCCAAAATGAGTTTTCTCGGCAGAGTGGCTGAGCTCTTACTTAGAGAAAGGTTGAGACACTTGGTCATCCGGGAGGGGCTCAGAGTAGATCTGCTGCTCCTCCACGTCGAAAGGAACCAGTTGACGTGGCTCGGGCATCTGGTCAGGATGCCTCCCTGGTGAGGTTTTCCAGGTACTTCCAACTGGGAGGAAACCTAAAGGAAGACCCAGAACATGCTGGAGAAACTATGTCTCTCAGCTGACCAGGGAACACCTTGGGATTCCCCCGGAGGAACAGGCCCAAGTTGCTGGGGAGAGGGAAATCTGGGCCTCTCTGCTTAGGCTGCTGCCCCTGTGACCCGACCCCGGATAACCGACTGAAAATGGATGAATGCATATTTCAAAGGTGTAGTTTTTTATTCATTTAATAAAATATGTATATTCTTCCAAATAGAGTAGGTTGGACCTAAGATCCTAACTGCCACCAGCCACTACGTGGCAGCACTCATTTAGTTAGAGTTTTTATTTGGATTTCTAGAGCCCCGTTCACAATTCAGGACAATCATGGTGAATTTTGATCAGCCTTGGCCCTTCCACCAATCTTAAGGATCCAAAAAATTACCATAAAAGCCTCAGCACAAGGGCCGGAACAGGGGCCAGAGCCGGTTCTTATCAGATAATCCTAACTTGTGTGGTTTAAATAGCACTCTGGTCCGGTCAGGAGGACATGACCGGTCGGAACATAAATTCGAAATTTTAAATACTTTGAACGCAGTGTTTGACCAATCAGAAAGTAAGGTTTTGGAAGAATCTTAACCCTCTGGAGGCAAGCGTTGCAGATTTGCAACAGTTAAAATCTACCCACCTGGCTACTCCACATACATATTTCATGAGTATTTTTTAACTCAGAAGTACCCTTGAAGGACTTATTTGTTCGTCTTTTTATCAAAACTTATTTTGAGCCTGAGAGGGTTAATGCTCAATGCATTATAAGCCCTTGGGACTCAATCTAGCAACACAAAGTTCTTACTGTAGCAGTGAGCCAAAGTTTATTCCAGACATACATTCAGACTGACAGAAGCTTGAGGCCTCACCTATGGCGGTGTTCAGGTTTAATGATGCCAGGAGCGTAAACATGACAACAAAGGCGACTAATGTTTGACTGCATGCAAAAATGCAAACATGTTGTAATCCACTCGTAGAGCCCTCAATAACATTCTCACTGTCAAATAAAAGCACAGAAACCTTGCACACTCTTTGATGGATACAGACACAAATGCAAAGATATAAACTCCCTTTTACGTACAAAACACACACACACACACACACAAAAACACGGGAATGCCTGTTTAGCAGTCAGACCAAATTGTGCTGGGAGTCTCTTACTTTCCATATGACCTTTTGTCACTTTGGTGGTGACATTTTAAATATGCTCTCGCTCACCTTTGTCAGCGGCCTTGTCTGCTGGGTGCTAAACAAAGAAGAGCTGCTGAGGGAAATACACAGACATTGAGCCTGGGAAAGACTGATGATGGAGAAACTGAAAGAGATAAATAAAACAGACCAAAATGAGAGGCGGGGGTCATGTTTGAGAGAAGCTACCGATAAAACCGCAGATGAGCGAAAGACGGAAGACTGCATGGAGAGGGAAGCAAACATTAAACCGAAAAAAAGCTAATTAGAGATACATAAATGTTCAAAACGGGCTGGAAGGAGATGACATGCAAGAAAAAGGCAAAAAGTGGCAAAAGATAACAAATCAAAAGACAGAAGGAAAGGTCCAGGGGAGACTGATAACAGGAAGTAGCTAAGAGCAGAACCTCAGAAAAGGGCAAGGGTGGAAGTAGGAAGAAGCGTGAACACATGAAAAAAAAGATAAGAGGGTGAAAATAAAAGAGAGAGGGATGGGTTGAGTCGCTCTGGAAATTACAGCCGTCCGTGGTGGAAATGTCACAGATATGTAAGGACCCATTTTAGAGCTGTGATAATAAGTGAGAGCTATTCATCTGCAGCCAGAGGGTCTGGTAGAATCAATAACGTCTTAGCATTAATAGGGACCCCTCTGCTGCATTAATAAGACAAACTAGGGCCAGAAGCACTCACTGACATAAAAAGAAAATGTCTCTTGACTTTCCTACGTGCCTCAGAGATGGTCATGGTGGTAATACAGAATGGTTGGGGGGGGGGGGGGGGGGGGGGCTTTAACCTGAAGACGGTTGCCTCATAGATTTTAAACAACTGTTAGAAAGTGGTGACGTGTAACAAACAAATAAACAGACAACAAAATAGAGATGGAGAGGATTTGAGATTAAAAAAATTATTTGCAAAACAGATTTTCTGTTTTCAAAAGCGTATGTTCACCCAGAAACATTTCTTTACTTGTTATTTTATGAAATACGATCATGACTAAATAGTCTCCTACACTTATTTACTGCATTAGCCATCAATATAAATTGAACAAGGAAACACTCAGAAAACGCCACACAGATCTCCATCACGCTGAAAATTAGCAACCAGGGAAGGCTGTTGTTGATTTGGCATCCAGGAGAGAGCAGAGCGTGTATCGGCTAGTATAAGCTAACAATTAGCATTAGCATCTCCACAACAACTCCTTCAGGCTTGTGTTATTTGTGGAGATAAAACATCAAAGTTGCAAAGTGAACAGAGTCAGTGGTAGAGTTGCATTGCTGTTAGCCAATCAAAAGTGAGATGCTTGAATTTCATGAATAATAATGCGTAAGACTCCAAATCCTTCAGTTTTCTGGTCCCACCTCCTCCGGCTAACTTCTACTACCTGAAACAGGAGCGCTAGAGCTTAGAGCACTAGAGCTTTTTTGTACCACATTTCATCGCAGCTGATAAGAGAACACTGCAAATGAGTGAAATTGGTCATGGTAAACTTGAATACAAAGAAACAGCACAGAATTATTTTATCAGTTTGTGTTATCCATGGAGAGAAAGCCAGTCTCCCAGTCTCCAGTTACACCTGATCCCTGTCAGCTTAGTGCAGACACCATGAGAGGTGGTTTAAAAGGAAGAATGGAAATTATAAACGTCACGACGGGGTCACTTCTCAGTCTGTTTTCTCTGTGTTGTCTCCATCTCAGTTCACAGGTCATCATGTACTTTAATTCTTTTGTTTAAAAAAGAAAATTTCCTCGGCCTCGATAAAAATAGGGTAAAAAAAGACCCCCAAAGCTTAAAAGCTAACAGTGATTTACACCCTAGCTGATATTGACTCAGATTACAAATCAGCTGATAAAAAGTTAAGATACACACGTTAAAATAAACTAGATTCAGATTTTCTTACTAAATTCTATAAAATGTCACGTATTGCACAAAAGCTATTGTTTACATTTTATCTCATGAAAAAGACATCACTTTATCCCGGATTGACAGCGGATCCATCTCTGCTTGGTCTGGCTGCATTATGAGGTATTTTCAGACAAGCTGAGAACTGAAGTCTGTCTGGCGTGAACTGACTCTGCCCTGTGGACTCCTGCCACGTGGATCAGCCAGTTGTACTTCCAGAGAGAGCGTCTGAAGTCCAGGCATAGGGGGTTCTTCAAAAAGTCAATATCTTGTCTCAGTTCAAATGCACTTGAATTTTTCACTTTTATTAGTATTTATTCTGTCAAAATCTACCATTTAAAAAGTCAAAAATACAAAAATGTTTAAATGCAATTAACTAGAACTTAAAATCTATGTGTGGTTTTTTTTTTAGAAAAGGTTTTTATCCAGATTCAAGTTAACATCTTATAATTTTTGGTAATTCTAGAAGCGCTGACGACTTTGCTCGCCAACTGTAAGCATGTTTCTACTGTCAGAACTTACGGTCAATTTTGCCAAACGTTCAGAGCATGCGTCGTGTCTTCTTTTAACCAGGATGGCCTGAAAGGATCACTTTCCTGGCCATTTTTGGGATCAACCGAGCACCTGAACTGGGGTAGAAACTCAGAAATGGCCTGGAAGAGTCGCTGGGCGGGACTTGAGATAACTCATGTTGGTTGGTTACGACTGGGAAAAGCTATCCCGAACCCTAACAACCAGTGTTTGTAAAATCTGAAGAGTCGATGTTGAAGTGAAATCAGAAGTAAAAAAAAAAAGAAGCAGCTTTCACGCAACTGTATAATAGCTGCTTCTACGTTCCCAATTTCAAAAAATGCCCCCATCATCGTGTCTTGCTGCTTCGTGGTCCCCTACAGAACACCTATAAAAACTTAGCTTTTTCTGGTTCCTTTAACACCAATTTTTACATCAGTTGCTCCCCAAATGGATTAAATTATTACGAAATTTAACAGCACAAAACGTAATGGTACTAATATCCGTGGACACCTTTTGGGGCTGATCGGTGACATCACTCACTGCTGAAACGGTTGTGGTCTGCAGATGTCAAAGCAAAGACGATTTTGTATACAGACACAATGTCTAAGGACAAGGCCAGAGTATTTTCCCTGCCACCTTCCCTTCTCCAAGAAATTTCTCAAATCTCCTGCAGTCATGGATGTAATTTTTACTTTAGAAGTGGGGGGGGGTATCTTTACAGTATGTTCTAATGGGAAACAGGCTTCAACACAAACGGTTGTTTTCCACTTGGTGCTAGAGCTCAACCAGTGTCAATTTAATATAGCGTAATATTGTTTATGGATGGTAAAAAGTGCAGGGGTCAAAACTTGACTTTGGAAAATGTGGGGGGGACATGTGCCCCCTGCCCCCCCCCCCCAAAATTACGTCCATGCCTGCAGTGGAAACGCAACTTAGTGTCTCTCCACAAATCTCTTTCTAGTCTTTGAATCAACGTTCCCTCTTGTGTGCCCATCTTTAAATATGAAATCTACAATTTTTGGATAAAATGCAAATGCCTAGACACACTTGCATGCATGCTTACATTATTATATGCAAAGTCCACACTAGTATGGGTTATTAGCAACAATAACTAGCTTGGTAAAAGTAAGCTTCATGGGAGCTCATGAGAAAACACAAAGGGAGATTTTCCTCGAGCAGCAAAAACAGATGATTACGAGTGGCGGTAAGACACGTGTCTGTGAATGTGGCTCTTCTTGCATGCATGTACAGATTCGCACATTCACATGCACACACTCTATTGTAGCATGAAAAGGACCTCAGGCAGTCTAGTGGGGGAGTGAGTAATGAGGGAGGGAGTGAGGCACCCAAGATGGGAGTGTGTAAAAAAGGGAAAGTTGTTTCTCACTTCTGAGGATACAGAGCCCACATAGGAAAGAGGCTACGTCAAGAACAGTTAAAAGAAATGTCAAATCAAATGTGTCAGAAGCTGTACGCACAGCTGTGAGCCGATGTGAGTGTGTGTGTGTGTGACTGTAAGAGCAACAGTTGAACGGAAAAATGTTGGAGCTTTTTTTAGCGCATGCCCGTGTGTGATTTGGGCCCACAGCATGCATTCATGAGTGCAAACGGTTGATCTGTGGAAATGGTCTGATCAAAGGAACTTTGATCATTTAAAGACTCCGTCCAGCACCAAATGCTGGAGTTTCCTTCGTGAGCATCCACACAGATGGCAACGTGCAAATAAAAAATGCTGGAAGTACAATAATACTGGTGTCTTTGTGTAAATGTGTTCCCATGGCAGCATCCAAGTTTAGTGACAGGAATAAAATGATTGCAAATGGAAGGTCCGATCGCCACAGTCAAATGCGAGCCAAAAGGCAGAGTGACATGAGACTTTACACCAAGCAGGTTTATTCCATTGTTGGTCTTCTTCTGTTTATTGCCTCTGGATCAACACCAACCATGAAACTGAAAGGATATTTGTGCAATGGTTTGCCTCATTATCAGTTTTTCAAAACTGGTAAAATGTGTGAAATGTATCCACACAAACTGAAATTAAAGCAGCGACATTCCTCGGTTGTACCAAATACCACTAATATTTTATGTTTATTTTTTTAGCAGACGCTTTAATCCAAAGCGAGATAAAATTGTTAACCAATAGAGCGTGTTGTGATCTGTGGGGGAAACCCATGCACTCATTGGGAGAACATGCAACTCCACGCAGAAAGGCCGCAGCCAGGTTTTGAACCTGCAACCTTCTTGCTGCGAGGCAACAGTGCTAACAACTGCCTAGTAGTAGAATTCACCATTTTACTTTAATTAGTTTTAAAGCTGGTATGCATGGACAGTTAGAAGAAAGTTTTAGTTAACCGACTTAGCGATAGCTAGTTTAAAGCTGTTATAACAACTCTGCAAACAAGCTAACGCTAACACAATCACAGAACACTCATCCCTCCCTTTGGGTTTCTTCCTTGAGTCCCTTCTGCTGAAACCGAAGACGTGCTGAACACCCGTCTCCATTTTCTATGTCCAAACGTGTTTTGTTGTCTTCGACTTCAACTGGTGTTTTTCTTTTTGGGACTCTGGTAGCTTTTCCTACAACTGAAGTAGTAGCAGCCGGCTGTTTCTCCTTCTCTGGTATTAATGAGTGGAGAACCTCTCACACCAGTGGTGATCTGTTGCTAAATACACCAGTGAATGGAGGACCCATAGTTTGGTCAGATCGACATCCGGATGGTCAAACGGTTGCTTTTGGTCTGAAATGTGTTATTTATTGGTAGAGGTGTTTAGACAAGCGCAAGAGAACCTCTTCATTATTACTGTTTTTCTTTAAATCTCATTTAGCCTTACTATGTTAGAGCGTTGTTCAGAGGCATGAAAAAAACATTTTCAGCTAATCTATTTTCCAAATTTGGCACTGCAACTTTAAGAAGCAAATACAGACGACCTGTTAGATCCTAGTAGTTGCATTACATTTATTTCCTTATCTTGTGCATTTGGAAAAACTGGCCTAAGGAATATTTTCCCTCAACTGTACAAATTTGGCCTCTCTGGAAACTTCTAAATCACTCGTGTGCTACACCGCTGCGCCTTTGGGTCTTTGCACCTTTAGGCATTTCAAAATCCTTTAAATCGCATCATCACCAAACTGTTTTATTGGTGTATTAACTTTGAATTGGTAGACCTACTCTTACAGTTCTACAATAATCATTAAAACAAGTTTCATTCCTAGTTCGTGCGTACAAACGCTATTCAGATAGGACGATTAATAGTATTCCCTGTTTGTATCCAGACTGGGCTGATGACAGCTGGGTAGATTGGTGGAGGAACCATAACATGAGCGGCATGAGTGTGTCGGGGGTTCATCATGTCTTCATGATGTTGGGAACGTTCAGCAGCAGAGGATGAGCACAGCCACTTCATCTGGGAATGTGAGTAAAACTAGGGATGAGCCGGATACTCGTACGGATAAAGCATTTTTGACGATTACGAGCATGGAACGAGTAAAACTGGTAAATATCTGTAATCGTGCTGAAGGAAAATCCTCATTGGGTAACTGACTGTCTTTACGCTCGGTGATTGGCCAGTCAAATAGATAGCCCGCCCCTCCCTACATACAAAACTCTGCAGCCGGGAGCTCTGCTCAGTCCATGTCCGGTCCATCCACGCACACACACAGACAGTAACGGATCTCTCTGTGCTTGTTTCACTGTTCACGTTTCTTCAGTACTCCCTATGTTTTCTTCAGTTTGCTTCTTTTTAAAGTTACTTTAAAGTTATTTTTTTCGTAACGTACGCTGTGCATTTGACAAGACAGAGCTGAAAACGGCTCCTGCTGCGTCAGTCACTGCTTCCGCTCCAGTCGGGGTTCTTTTTCCCCTCTCTCTCCTCTTCCTGAGGAGGATCCACTCCCTCTTTCCTATTCACTCTCTCTCTTTCTTTACATTTTTAATCACAGTTGTCTATTTTTTGCTCATTTTAAATATATTTTAATCATTTTCTAAATTCTTTTTTCTATTTTACATGTTTTGTTTTTGTGAAGCACCCCGTGATTTTTATCTTGAGAGGCGCTATAGAAAAGATCTCTCTCTCTTAATTCATGCACTTAAATATTAATGTTCTGATTTTATTGAAAACTTGTTCTGTAATAGCTTCTTTACTATTGTGATCAAAAACATTTAATCTCAACTCTGAGGCTGCTCTGTAAATAGTTTTCAAATAAACAACACACATAGCAACTTCTGATCAGACTTAAAATAACGTATTGATGTAAACCACACCCACTTCCGGTTAAACTACACCCACTTCCGGGTTAGGCCACGCCCACTCCGAGTACAGATACAGATACAGATAGTGGTGTACTCGCTCATCCCTAAATAAAACCAAGCAATCATGCAACCTTCTATTCTGTGCTAGAGTTGGAGGATGTGTGGGAAAACTCAGATACTGGATGTGGAGCGCACTGCCATGAAGACGTGCAAACAGAACTGCACGCACTTTCATTTGTCTTGAATGATATATGAATAAACATGCGTTTCTGATTTATGAGTCGGCGATGAGTAAAAGTCAGTCTGCCCTGCCACTTCCTCTCACTGAAACATCGCTCACTGAATAAACACGCCGTTTGTGTTTGTACTTTTCTTCTCCTGAGTTTGACTTGCATTCGCATGTAAGCCTTCAGATTAAGCCTCGCCAAGTGGCAAAACAAGGGCGTTTCATTGTCTGTGATAAATCTGCCTCTATCTGCAAAATCAACTTATCCTCTGAGTGGGCTTCGGAAAAGGCACTTGATGCTATTTAAATAATTTGTCAAAAGGAATGTCCCACAAGGCTGACAGGCCGATTTGCTGAGGCTCAGTGATTGAAGCACATGGCATGGTGTCAAGATTTTTCCACACTCAACATCAAAGCACTTTGACCCTTTTGTAAGGGACAAGTGTTTTCTTCTGCATGCATGTGTGTGCATGCCATTGCCCTGCTGTCTGTATAATACGCTTAAACATGTTTTTACATTCTGATTTAAGAATGCTTTCTGCTTTGTAACCAGGAGAGTGTGGAAATGATGAGGTCACAGGGAAGTTATCTGTGTGTCGTTGTCAGTGCGAGACTTGAGTTCAGTCACTTACAGCTGAGATGAAACCTCAGGGTGAAAAAGACAGACAGGTAAACTAGATAATTAACAATCAGCTGGTGATGGTTCTCAGTCGCCCATCCAAAGGGGTTCAATTGAAGGCAACTGGACTTCTTTAGCCCCATTCCCACCTGTACCGGGTCGGCCCGGGCCGGGTAGCCCCAGTCGGCCCCAGCCTGGCCCGGTTGATTCCACACATCCTTGCCTTAAGCCCATGTGGGCTGATTCTACCCACCAATCAGAGGCTTGCTCTAATGGAAGGTGTGAATGGGCTGATTCTACCCACCAATCAGAGGCTTGCTCTAATGGAAGGTGTGAATTTGCTGTCAGCAGTGGGCGTGTTGGCCCTGGTCGGCCTGAAGCAGTACCCCTCGGGAAGAGGGCCGAGAATGAGCCTTGGTTGGCCCGGGAAAATTCCAGGCCACCCAGATATGTAAACAACCTATGCTACCCGGCCCGGGCCGACCCGGTACAGGTGGGAATGGGGCTTTTGGTTTCTTGAAGATGTTTCGCTTCTCATCCAAGGAGCTTTGGGAAACTAAACAACAGGTGCATGGCACCACACAGGAAAGCCACCCTTACATCTCATCTCAGTCCACTTACACCTGAAGGACATGTTCTGGATAAAGATAGATGGTTGAGAGAGGAGTAAAGGAAGCTATCTTTGTCAAACAGGAAATGTTTCAGCTTTCCAGCACCTAGATTTCCGTTCTAAACCTAATTCCAATTCAGTTTCAGTCTAGGTCACACCCTCCTGCATCTAATCAAAACAACCATTGTAACACAATAGGGCCCAACGACATCAATGGCTCTTCGATCGGTAGGGAGGAGGGGTGTTCATAAGTAGTTTCAGCTTGTTAAGAAAGAAAGAGACAGCTACAGTTCATAAGGGCAGCTCTCTCATACTCCAGTCAGACTTCACAAATATCCTCGGATGAGAAGTGAAGCGTCTTCAAGAAACCAAAGAAGATCAGCTGCCTTCATTTGAACTGTTTGGATTAGGTAATTAGCATTTATGTAGAGCTCTTGTCTTGAGGTAAAATTAATCAAAAGCCTTTCTAAAAACTGGCGGAGTGTTTTTCAGAAGCACGGAAATTAAGGCCATTCGTGTTTGGTTGATTATGCCTCTGATGTAAGAATGCTTTACAGTGAGATTCAACTTGTAATCCATCTGTGGAACTGAGTAGTACAGCTAAACATGTTGGTAGCATTACTTTAAAAATGTGCAACACTTTGCTCTTCTTTTGATTTGCAAGCAGCTCTTGGACATGCTGTGTCTGCTAGGATGACCAACACCACCTTAGTGGTGTACAACCTAACCCTGGTTTGAATAATGGTGTGCCGTCCACGGTATTCACGGCTACATTTCTAATGTTTTGCAGTGTCAATGCTAACTTTTGCGTAAACAGGATCAAGTGTAGCTTCTCTTTCTGTTGTCTCACCAGTTATCGCATGGAAACCACAGGTGTGCACCAATGTTTTTGCCCGTGTCTGTCTTAATGTCATTCGTCTGTCTAGTCAGGTTTCTCATAAAACCACAGAATAGATGATAAATAAACTACCAGGAAATAAACAGTGGATCTGCAACCAAATTGCTTTTGGAATCAACTCAATTTGAGACGGCTGCCACAACCAACTGACCCTTGAAAATACAAGAATTGCTATAACCCACTAACTTTTACAAAAATAAAGCCAAAATGTGATTTTGTGGAAGCTGGGAGTCACTGAGCACAAATTGTGAGTGCTTACAAATTGTACAAGATCTTTTAGTTTTCTATGCATAATTAAAAAAAGAGTGTAACGCTATCATTGTATTCACCATAAAACCCTGGCATGAAAACCAGCAGGTAATGTGTATGCTACACCTTTATTTACTTCTGTTTTTCTCTATAACAGTTCTACAGCATCCAATGTTTTTATTCACATCTTTGCTTATAAAAAATAAGATTTTCTTTGCAGCTGCTTGTGTAAAGCTTCTGGTATTGCTGCCATTAAAATTATGCTAATGATACTATTTTGAAGCAATATTAAGGCCGGTGTTTTGCTTTTCCCGCTATCTCCGACACACTACATAAGCACCCTCCACAGAAAATCTGTGCTTAAACATCTCAGCATAAGACACATGCACACTCACACATACAAAATGCCTTTTTACTTAGCGCTCTTTGTGTATTCGTGCATTTATAAGTGGCAAAACACATTCTGACAGGGTTGCTAATCTATGTTGCTGCTTAACCAGCCTGTGCCACCACTGCTTTGCATGTAATAAATCTTCAAACATGCCATGCTTTTCTTACATATTTTTATTGATGTATTGTGTCAATACCAATAAAGAGGACTCATGACTCACTGTCAGCTACTGCTTGTAAACCAGCAACCCCTTTGGTGACAATAAAGATTTATTCTACTGCTTTATGATAGAGATCAAACTGAAAATGGAAAAAAAGGCTTTTAAAAACATTGCAAGTCATTACTGGAGACTTTATGTAAAATGGAACACAAAGTGTCAGCAAAACTGCACTAAAGAGAAAAACAGAACAATAACTTTGAATTGAGCACCAAGAGCAGAGAGCATGCATCAGACTGTGTGGCGTCTCCCTCTCATTGATCTCCAATTGCGTGTTAAACAGAGTTATCGATTAAGAATTGACATTTGCTCTGCCTCAGCTGCGTCCATCTGCCCCTTATAAATACGTGTCAAGACTGTGGGCCATCATTCATATTACACAGCAAGGACCGCTTCCTTTGATTTGCACCCTTCACTTTTATCTTAACCTTCTTGAATCACTGCTCATGTAGAGCTTGTTACCAGATTCAGGCCCTGTCCACAAGTAGCCGGGGATCTGCCAAAACGTAGATATTTTTCTACGTTGTGGCCTGTCATCCACACGAAAACTGAGTTTTTTCACATGAAAACTGATCTTTTTAAAAACTCCGGCCAAAGTGAAGATCTGCGTTTTCTCCGTTTTGGGTGTCTGCATGTGGACGGACAAAACCGGAGTTTTAAGGTCCGCAACGTCACTTTCCGCGACGAAAAAATGCTGACATCACGTGTGCGACCTGTGTTTACACTAGCCGACAGCATGGATGCCCTCAGAGCTGCGCTCGCTTTATCAATTGTCCAAGCGCTTTTTGCTTGTTTGTTTTTGCAAGCGGAATTACTGCTCCTTGCGGAAGACCACAGACAAAGGACGAGGTTAAGAACGGGGGAAGTACTGCCACCTACAGGTCTGGCATGTCCTTAACAACGTATTTATCCGAGTACGTGTGGACAGTTTTTTTTTAAACAAGGTGGTGTGGATGCAAGTTTTTGGAGGGGCGGATATTCGTTTAAAAAAACCCCGGCTACGTGTGGACTAGGCCTCAGTGACTGATGATGGTGCTCCCAAATATTGTTCATTCCTCACAGGTGTGTTTGTCATGTGACCATGCCATGTGCTCTCCTATTTAAGCTTCACCTATACCAATAAACAATTGATTGTGTGTTCTCATTGCATCCAGACTCCAGTCATGTTTGTTCTCCAGACACAAGCAAGTTTAGGCCAGTATCTATTTGGGCTCTGCTTAACAGAGCTGTTTTGAACTCTTACAGATTTCTGTTCTCCAGAGTTTCTACTACAGGTCACTTTGTAACAAAAAAAGAAACTTACCTTTTATACATTACAATGAAGAGCATGAAATAATGAAAATCAATTATCAGCTCTTTCAAGGTTTTTTGTAGCTCTACATTTTGGGCAGCCTTGTTAATCTCCATTATTTTCTTTATGAATCAGTTATGATGAAAAATGTCAGTTAAATATATGATATATTAAGACATACCAGGGCCGTGCAGAGACATTTGATGGGGCGGGTGCTCAAAGTAAAAAAAGGGGCACTTATAGAGCAAAACTTTTAAACAGATTCACAATCCAACAAGTTAGAAAATTCAGATAATGTATGTATGTATGTATGTATGTATGTATGTATGTATGTATGTATGTCTGATCTCTGAATTGTGTGTACTGAAACTCTAAGTTCCCTCTGGGATTATGAAAGTATCTTTGATTTGATCTGATTGATTGATTTGATAATGAGACCCTTGGGTTCAAACAACATAATAAAAATATATCAGTTAGTGTCATTAATGTTAGTGTTAATGTTAGTTAATAAACAACTGTTTTAGTTTTTAAAGCTGACATATCTAGAGATGTCAAAACCACATTTTTGCCCCTGATCTGAGTCCAAGTTGTTAGATTATTGATTATCTTCCAATACTGAGTCCTGTTCTGATACCAGGTGGTGATGCAATGCATTAAAATAGAAGAAGTTGACCTTCTGTCTGTATTTTTCGTTTTGTTATTTTAGCCTTAAAATGTCACTCATTCAGGAAGAACATTTAACAGGAATCAAGATTCAAGATAATTTAATGTCATTGCACAGGTGTATAACCAAACTGGCTTTGTGCTTACTAAAGACAGCTCTAGAGAGAGGTAGTAAAATAAATGCAACCACAGTTATCCAGTGTGATCTACAGCTATGTTAGCTGAGATCTTTTTCCTGTCTGTAGAAAATTCTTGATCCCATTCCATTATCTCACTCAACTTACCACTAAACATAAGAGCTCTGCTACCAACCTCACAACAACATCATTTGTTCAAAGGCACCATCATCCCATACGTGGCAGGAGGCTCAGAGAAACTTAGAAGAATCTTCTCCAAACACAACATCCCAGTAAACGGGACAGCGGCACATGAGTTAAGTGCTCGCCCCGTAATTGGAAGGTTGCAGGTTCGAGCCCCGCTCAGTCAGTCGCTGTCGTTGTGTCCTTGGGCAAGACACTTAACCCACGTTGCCTGCTGGTGGTGGTCGGAGGGACCGGTGGCGCCTGTGCTCGGCAGCCTTGCCTCTGTCAGTGTACCCCAGGGCAGCTGTGGCTACATTGTAGCTCATCCCCACCAGTGTGTGAATGTGTGTGTGAATGGGTGAATGACTGATTGTGTTGTAAAGCGCCTTGGGGGGTTCCAGGACTCTAGAAGGCGCTATATCAAACACAGGCCATTTACCATTTACCATCCAGAAGACAATACACCCAAACAGAAGCTCAGTGGCGTTGTTTATGCAGTCCAGTGTAGTGAGGACTGTCCAGATCTTTACATTGGGGAAACTAAACAACAATTAGAAAACAGGAGAGCCACATCTTCAGGTCAACACTCTGCAGTCCACTTACACCTGAAGGACAAGGGACATGCCATTGAAGATGACAAAGTACACATTCTGGTCAGAGAAGATAGATGGGGAGAGGAGTAAAAGAAGCTATCTATGTCAAATGTGAAAAAATCCACTTTAAATAGGGGAGGGGCTTAGGTTTCACCTTTCCAGTACCTTTAATGCAGATTTGAATCTCATTCCTAAGCAGCTTCAGTCTAGGTCACACCTTTCTGCATCTAATCAACACAACGACTCCCTCACAAAAGGGGCTAACGACTCATCAGGAGATGGAGAGGCGGGGTACTCAGAGTAGTTTCTGCTCGTTAAATAACAACAGACAGCTACAGCTTAAAAGCTTGACTCTCCCATATTCCAGTTAGAATTAACAAAGATCCTCAGAGGAGAAGTGAAATGTTCTGAAGAAACCAAAGAAGTCCAGTTGCCTTCATTTGAACACTTTGGAGTAATAGTCAATAATAAAATATACATAATAAAGTAATAAAACATATATATTTATGCTCACATTCACTTTTACCATCTCTTTGTGGGAGGCAGAAAATGTATCACGGTTAACCTTCTTATGACCATAAATATAACAGTTCTTTTTTTGTTTTATGGCTTTAAAATTGTAATAAATGTGCAAAATGTTTACAACTCTGCTCCTTTTTTTCAGAACAACCTCAGCTTTCAGTGTCTGGTTTGTATTTAGTGTTTATTAAAGTCTGTAAACTACAGCTTAAATGAAAAATAAAACTGTAAATGCTATAAACTTAATTTCACTTCTCACACATCACTGTGTGTGTCTCTATATTTAACAACTTTTTTTAATAATAACCAACAATTATAAAGGAAAGTCATTATGATTAACAAAGCTGCTCAAACCTTCCCACCCCACCGTAAATACATGTCCTTACTTGCTGACTAACACATTTGTCTCTTTAGCTAACTGGCTTTGCTTTGCACAAATACATCATGGCAGTCCTGTCAATTCTCTTAACAAAACACCTGGTAGAATTTAAATCTTTAACTAGCATCTTCCCATCATCCTGATGAGAAAGATTGACTCTTATTTCTTCATCATTTCAAAAAGTTTAAATGCACCGTTGCAACGAACACTGGGTGTCTCTGTGGGTAAATGAACCACGCTGTATTTTGCATGGCTTCTTGCCCATAAAATGTGAATGAATGGATCCAGTGTCCTGCTGCAAGACTTTGCTCTCCCGCTGGAATCCAAGTAGGTAATTGAGTGCTAATTGAGCGTATCATCAGAGAAGGAGAACAACAACATAAGCAAATGGAAGAGCACGACGAGACACTAGGAGCCTCTTTAATATTCATCATATTCAGCTTATCAGTAAACGGCGTTCCGCGTCCATCACGCAGCTGTCAGCGTTTCTTCAGCCAAAGTAGATATGACATCAATTTGAGGTGATGATTCGTTCACTCTGCTCCCTTCTTCGGACTTGGCTGCCCTCATCCCTTCCTTGTCCATCATCATTTGATTACACTCATTCAGCTTCTTCAAGTTTTCTTGCTTAGCTGAATTTCACACTCCATGTTGTTTGTATTCTTACACACAAATATGAATTATTATAAAGTTTTCAGCCTCCATGGTAGTTTGCATACACTCCAGAAAGTTTGTGACTGCTGTGAAAATGAAATAAATCCCACGAAACCCATTTACACTGGATTTGTGAACAAATGTACACTAGCAGTTCATAGAACTCAAGAAAGTCCAGCTGGGTTTCTTCCAAAGTTGAAGGTATAGGATTGGTGCACTAGCTGTGCAGAGTTTGCTGAGAATTGGCAGCTAGCATGTGTAAGCAAATATGTTCTTTGGAGAAAGACCTGGTGTCAAGTAGAACAGTAAATAAGTCACTTCCCTTCATCAAAAACATCAAAGACAGCTGACACATAAACATCCTCCAAGAAAAGTGTCTCGCAACCATCCGAGAAGGTCCGGGTGAGCGTTTTCCAGCATGATGAAGTACCATAGCATAAGGATTAAGTCAGATGCAAGTGGCTTGGGAAACTAAACGCAAACACTATGGGGCTGTCATCAAAGAAGTATTCAGATTTCAATCCCAATGAGAATTCAATCAATCATCCAGGGTTGAGTAGACAAACAAAAATTCTTCAACAAATCCAAAAGTTCCAGTTAATGATTGGGAATGGAGGACTATCATTCTAGATTTGACCTATATACGGATTAATAGTGTGTCAGGGTGAACTGCAGAGTTACATAATAAGGGTAGAACAACATTTAGGTTGGCTGATATATCGGACCGATATTTGCCGATATGCTGGCTTCCATTTGAACTCTTTTGGATATTTACCCATTTTTATACAATGCCATCAACCAGTATTTGCCCTTAAGCTGATTTAAAGTCAGGCACATCCTAGGGCAGCCTGGTGCTTTTGCAGAATTTAATGTCAATGTATTTTTACATTTACTCATAACATGTGCATACTCTAAATTAACTGAGCAGCGTCCAACGTTAAGATTCAACAGTTAGTTTAATTCAGAGTTCAAAAGCAGATTCAGCTTCAGAAATTTTGTGCATCAACTGATTGTATTGGTGATTTTTTAGCATGAAAATAAGGTGGAAAACGTTGAGATATCAGTCATAAAAATCGTCCCAAAAATCTGCAGCACATATCGGCCATTGGCTCACCATGTCTCCTACATATCAGCATTGGTATCTGCAATAGAATAACCAATATTGGTCTAGCTTAAGAAACAGAAATGCAAATATTCACTTTTTACATAAAAGCATGTATAAAACATTGGCTCCTAAAAATATTCTCGTTAAGATAAGCATTTTTAGTACACCTAATGCTTTTACATTAAAGCTGCAATGTCAAATCTGCTAAACAAGCTAGCTTAAAACATTTATTTCATGCCTCTTAACTTTCTAACATACTATAACTACAAGTATATTGTGGAGTTTACAAACAACAATAAAAAAGTGGTGCTCCTTGTCTAAAAACCTCCACCAATAACACGGCTCGGCCCTAAACCAACGATTGGGCCATCCGGTTGACTATCTCATCAGTACTTAGCAACAGAGCACCACTGGTGTGAGAAGGACTCCGCTCAATAATATCAGAGAAGGAGAAACAGCCGGCTGCTACCACTTTAACTTTAGGACAAACGACCAGAGTCCCTAAAAGAAAACCACCATTTGAAACTTCAGACAACAAAAGACGTTTGGACGTAACAAATGATGACTGGTAATCTGTTGTTTTCCGTGGCAATGTGATTACCCATATTAGGGGGTCGTGGCCTGGGAATAATAGCCAACAGGAGTGATGACTTGTTTTGCAGACTTGCCATTGCAGCTTTAATGTTGCAGCAACCACAAAAGCATCTAAAAAACAGATGAAAAAAAAAACACTGAAGTGACACGTTTTTTTTTTTTTAAAATGCCAGCTATTCTGTCACCCTGAAAACCTTTGACCTCAACTGTATGGTTGCAAATATTTCAAAGTGTACGATAAAGAACAATAAACACATCATTTCTGTCTTTTTTCCCCCTTATAACTATTGTTGCTCAGCAGGATTACACGTAATGCATGCACACCCACAGAGTTCGTCAGAAACAAAAGGCAGAGGAGACAAACAGAGAGAAAAGGCAGATGGAAAGAGAAATACAAATGAGGTCAGGGGGAAAGAAGACGGCTTACAGATAAGTCACGTTTGAGTTCAGTTACAGTTACAACAAAGTTAGTGTGAGAGGAACTCTTCCTGCCTTTTGACTCCACCCATCCCATTTACAGAAACTCCACTCATCAATGGAAGCGTACGAATGCACGAGGAGTCCAGCGGTGGAATTTCATTCACCCTAGACGCACTTCGAGATTGACTTTCCATGCAATGCATGACCAAATCTCTTGACAAACATAACAAACCAGTAAACTATCAAGTGACCTCCATTTTTCTTTCAGAACAAAATCAATCTGATGGAAGAGTTTGTATGGCAGATCTTAGAGGTGCAGACAGTCATTATTGCAGTCTCTCACTGACAAATACGCTCTTGGATCTGCCACAGCTGATGTCAAAGAAAAGAAGCCATCAGTCTTCTTTCACAGCACAGCAGTGAAATGATCAAAGAACTTAATTGCCTTTCCATCAGACGAAGTCCGTGAGATGCTGTGGAACTTGAATTTGACCTGTATTTGTATCATTTCTGCTTCCCAGTGAATGTTTGTGTAAAGAAATACTAATTGGTATCTTCATCAAACATTCCTTCAGAGAAAATCCAAACACCATCAGTAGCTTTTAGAATGATTGCAAAAGTGGAGTTTTCAAATAGTTGCCCTAATGAGTCTTTTACAGTTTTTACACAAGGCTCAGTTTAATTAAAAGAAAACTTGTTCAAAGCCTCCTACTGCTACTTTTAATGACACAAAAAGCACACGTTTAAAAGTAAACAAAAGGACTGAAAATTTTCATGAAAACTTTGCATTTGAGGAAAAACTGATTTTTTTTCTTTGCCGAACATTATTATTAGTAGTAATTAGAAGTAGGTCGACATATCAGTCAGGCGATTTTTGACATTTTATATATATACAAGCATTGGCCAAAAAAACTCTTTAGTAAAACTCATTTAAAGTGACGGTGTGTTTATTTTCCTGGCAATAGGGGGCAGTATATATCTATAACATTGCAAGCAAGCAGTATTTTTTTTTTTCCCGTGCCCTGTCTGGCTGTGAAGCAAGCAGAATTGATGTCTGAATGCTGGTGACAAGCCTTACAGATTTATTCTCAGGTGGAGCATCAAAGCGTCTGCTTTTAATGTCACGCCTGATACTTAAAACTTTATTGTTATTGTTGTTGAATGCTTTGTAATTCCGACCAGACACGGAGACAGAGGTGAAAGAGAAAGGAAGAGAAAAGGTGGAGAGAGAGGAGGGGGGGGGGGGGGGGGGGGTTCCACAAAAATAAACAATGAACAAGAGTCTGCTTCTAGACCTGCAGAAAAAGACAAAAAAAAACAAAAGGACACAAAAAAAGGGACACAACAACAATACAACAAGATCTACCTATCACTGCGTCAACTTGATGAAAAAAAAACAAAAAAAAACTATATATATATATATAATCAACATTGCTTAACTGAAGAATCACGATAATAAATCACAATGCATTAAGTGCCCCCCATAGTCTTAAGACATGTGTTGAACGTGCCCAAGCCCATACTTTTGAGAGCACCATGTGAGCACCTGTGTGTGTACACGCGCTTGTTTATTTAAGGTTTCTCTATAGGAGCATCCAACAGAGAGTGTGAGGGACCACAGATCCGCCCCCCAAAGATGCGCAGGAGACGGGGGGAGCTCCAAGTCCCAGAGATCCAGGCGTTGTCCCGGAATGCAGGAACCCCAAGGAGACTGCAACCAGAAAGGCCCCCGCCCCCCTCGAGAGGCACAGAGGATCGCCCCGGGGGGCCACAACCAGCAGCCGGCAGAGTCCCTGGAGATATCAGCGGCAAGCCCACAGGCCCGCCCGCAGCCTCCCAGTAATTAGAAGTAGGTCGACATATCAGTCAGGCGATTTTTGACATTTTATATATATATATATATACCAGCATTGGCCAAAAAAATTCTTTAGTAAAAGTCATTTAAAGTGACGGTGTGTTTATTTTCCTGGCAATAGGGGGCAGTATATATCTATAACATTGCAAGCAAGCAGTATTTTTGCGTTCAAGTAAGACGTCATCAACGGATGGCCATTACGGTGAAAAATCCCTGGTAGCGCAATTTTCGAACGAGTACTTCGCCAGATCGTTTAACCTCTAGCAACATGACAAACACATCAGACTCTTTCATCACTGGCAACAAGTGAAGAGGTAAATGTGGAAAACAACGTTTGTATATGGCGAAAGGTTTTGTAACCACTTGTTACAAATCATTTACAATATGTTTGTCCTCATGGGCTCCCGTAGAAGAAAACATTGGGTATGATATGGCATCGCCAAGAGACTTAGACCTGATTTTTATGGTTAGATTTTACGAAGCTGTCGATATTTTTCAACAACTGGGCATAATTTAAAGCCATACTTTGCAACTTTTCATATTTTAAACGATTGGCTTGAGCCAGTATGTGCTAATATGTCCTTTTACAGGGTTAATGAAATGTCACTCAGACCCTTACCAACCTCTGTGGCCACAATACCATATTCACAACTTCAACCAGGTGGGTCGCTCTGTTGGGACTTTGATTAAGGTGTTAAAAAGAGGAACATACAGCGAGGACATAGGTTTTGCTTTCGGTTTGACCATAGAGAATAATAACGGACACTAGGGGGTGCTAAAAGCAAGCAAAACTGCCAAGTGTCCTTTTATTTAATTTTCAATGACATTTTGATGGATATTTCCAGAGATTACTAGTAAAAAGTATAAATTGTCACTTTAAAGTCAGCCACACTCACACTGCAGAATTAAATTCCAAAGTATATTTTTTTTGTTACTGAACAACTTCCACATTATACATGCCCGAAAAACGATTTCCAACTAACATTTCTTTTCATATCAGTGTAGAATATTTGATAGTTGGTCAATTGATCGATTTGTTGAAGTCAAAATTGCAAATAAGCTAGGATTTGAAAGCAAACATGGCCACCAAATATTCACCCCACCCCTTGGGTATCTTCCCTGGATCTGCAACCACCAGAACCTTAAACTCACATTGCCAGTGGAAACGAGACGGTGCTCAACACCAGTTGCCATTTTGCAGGTCCAAACATCTTTTGTTCTTCATGACTTCAAATAATGTTTTTCTTTTTGGTACACTATTGGCTAATGCTGAACGGCGCTTAATCCAGATTACATGGGGTATATGGAATGAGGAGGCTCAGCTAAAAAAAATAAATTAATAAAAATGAAATTGACATATTGCCTACATTATATCACAGTACAATAGTAAGACTTCACTTTTATGGCTTTCTGAATAAATCATAGATAGTTCATAAATACTCTGTAAATGCTGCTTTACTTGTGTCTGAGCACTGAGGAGAAGTTGGGGAGTTTCTGGGCAATGAGGGCATGTTTAAATTATGTATGGCAGTTATTTCAAAGTTTGACTGCTGGAACAAGCTTACTTGTCTTTAATTCATTGTTGTTATTTACCAAAAGTCCAACTTTTAAACCAACCAACCTGCCGATCTAGACATGACTGGAAGTAATCCAGACATTGGATGAAGATTAGAACGTTTGAGAACCCAGCTGGAAAAGTTAGTCAGTAGGAACTCGCTCTTCAACAAAAAGTGTGAATCTATTTATGTTTCTTTGTTTTTCCAGCTCAGGGCTTACAGTCAGTGCCATTCAGTCAGTTTAATAGCCCACGTCTTGACTGAAGCTACCTTCATTAGTGCAACAACAGTGGTAACGCAGGGATAGTTTGGATGAAAGTATTATGCTGTATTTGGAGAAGGAGGGTCGGAGTCCTTTATCAAGTCGGATATGAGAGCGAAAGGGCCTAATGGTTTGAATTGCTGGAAAATTACAGCAGCGACTAACACTTCAAAAGACTTTGATATTCCCTTGGCCTCTCTGCTTAGATGTACTGAACTCTCTCTAGATTGAGGTTGTACATCACAGATACGCTTTCCAGCCCTGATTTCAGCCCTCTGCTAAGCTTAGATGTTTCTCTCATCTTGACCTCTGTGCTCTTGGGAAAATCTGAACAGATTAGTACATTTTGCTTGATACAATGGGTATGGAAGTTAACTTAAAATCCTGTAAAGGGCACACAAGTTTTGCGAGGCTTTATGCTCCACTTTATCAGATAACGTTCTCTTGAACTCGTCTCCTTTGTTTGCCTTCATGCCTTAGCAACAAGCTTTTCTCATTCCACTCTTAATGTGAGCTTCCACATGAGAAAGTGTATTGAAATGTTTTCATAGCAAAAAGAGGTTTCTAAATCAGGAGAGGGGGACGTTTTAATGAAATGTCTTAAAAAACGCTGATAAGAGTTGAATTTTGTATTTGACCACATGGTGTTCCTGTCAAAAAAAGAACAACAAAGCTGACTTTTATAAAGGAAACCAAAGGAAATCTCATCAGCTTAATATGTTTCCAGTCTGCTGAACTTGTAACAGAAAAGTAAAATGTTTGTTTTTAGGAGAAAACACAAGAAAAGTGATATTTTGCTGTAACTACTCAAAATGATTCTGCTTCAGCAAATTAGAACGGTTGGTTTTTGGTCCGTGATCTGGTCCGCAGTTGTCTGCAGCATGGGTGGTCGGAACCGGCCCAAAACATTCTGGGTATTACCTTCTTGACCGGAAAAGGGTGGCTTGCCAACGCCGGGTCAGGACAGAGGTCCTACCTCAAGTGGAGGAGTTTTAAGTATCTCAGGGTCTTGTTCACGAGTGAGGGTAGGAGGGATCGGGAGATCGACAGAAGGATCGGCTCAGCGTCTGCAGTGATGCGGACGCTGAGCCGATCTGTCGTGGTGAAGAGGGAGCTGAGCCAGAAAGCCAGGCTCTCGATTTACCGGTCGATCTACGTCCCAATCCTCACCTATGGTCATGAGCTTTGGGTAATGACCGAAAGAACGAGATCGCGGATACAAGGGGCCGAAATGACTTTCCTCCGTAGGGTGGCCGGGCTTTGCCTTATAGGGTGAGGAGCTCGGACATTCGGGAGGGACTCGGAGTAGAACTGCTGCTCCTCCAGATCGAAAGGAGTCAGCTGAGGTGGTTTGGGCATCTGGTCAGGATGCCTCCTGGACGCCTCCCTGGGGAGGTGTTTCGGGCATGTCCTGCCGGCAGGAGGCCCCCGGGTCGACCCAGGACACGTTGGAGAGGTTACATCTCCTATCTGGTCCGGGAACGCCTTGGGGTCCTGCCGGAGGAGCTGGTGGAGGTGGCCGGAGAGAGGACGGTCTGGAGCTCCCTAGTTGGGATGCTGCTCACGCAACCCGGACCCAGATAAGCGGAGGAAGACAACGACGATGACCTTCTCAGGTGAGAAATGCCAGGACAACCTTTCAACTATTTCAGCTATGGCTACTTTAACTTTACCAAAGCAGTACAGTGACTCGATGCAACCTGCTGGGTTCCTTATGTAGGAAACATTTTACTGATTAGCTTAATGAACTGACTGTGTTGGAATGTTTACTGTGTGAAGTGCCTTGAGACGACTCTTGTCGTGATTTGACGCTTTATAAATAAACTGAATTGAATTGAATTAATGTTTGGCCATTTTTGATCAGAGATACAACAGGTATGCAAAAAGTGAAAAAAATGTAACCAAAATATAATTAGGATGATTTAGTTCATTTATTTTTTTATTCATAATCTTTGGGTGAACAAATTCATATGAATCACATGAATTAAAACTTCTAAAATAGTCACTTTTTGACCAGAACGCACGTGGGTTAACACCCCAGTAAGGAAATAATAATGTGGAAATTATAATTATAACTTCAGTAAATTTCTCAGCTTTAACTGTACCAATTACACACAGTATTCCTCCCAAAGCCTAAGGTTGTTTAAGTCCAGGGAATGCTCATCAAGACCTTCCTCCGGCTGTGAATGTGGTGCTGCAGACTGTAGGTTAGAGGAACCGGGGCATGATGCAAGCCCTCTGCAAATGGATACAAAGACTCCCCTGTGCTTTGTGGTAATGAAGCAGCAGCGCTGTTAGAAACAGCATACACACCTGCAACTCTGTGTGTGAGATCACTACAAGGGGGACAACTAATAGAGAGCATCAGAGAGGAAGTGACAAACCAAAACAAGAAGTCTGGAATGGTGGAAACAAGGACGTTTACGGGGAAGTGGAGAGTAAAAGTACAAAACCGAGTCGGGTTGTCCCACTTTCAATGCGACAGTCTTCAGCAGCCATCTGGGATTACCCTCTGAGGACTCATAACCCTCCTAACTCCTTTATCTCCATCATCTCTCAATCTCTAGGCCTTTCTTTCTGTCTTGATCCAGTCCATCCATCTGTATCTCTTCATCTTTTTACGTCTTAATTTCTCTCCCTTTCATCTTTGGTGTGCATTTCTCCAACCCTGAGTTTCTGTCCTCACATCTGTTCTCTTCCCTAAACCAATTAAGAGCTGCCTGCAATTACCCCATTCACTTTGCCTCTCCTGGTCTCAAAGAGCTTTGTGGATGTGCACTGTGTGTGTGTGTGTGTGTGTGTGTGTGTGTGTGTGTGTGTGTGTGTGTGTGTGTGTGTGTGTGTGTGTGTGTGTGTGTGTGTGTGTGTGTTTGTGCCACTTGTTCTCTCATTTTCTTCCAGACTTCAGATGTTTTCTTTTATACTCTTGCAATCATCACTCTTTGCACAGAGGTGCACACACACATAATTAAAGTAAGGGAACATATGCTAGGAGCTTGTAGTGAAGAGAAATGTTTGTGAAGCAGCCAGAAAAAAACATATCCATCCATCTCCAGGTTTTTTTTCTCTTGGCTTATGTCGAACGTTTTACCGCCCTTCGACACAGAACCGATAGTGACGGAATGTAAACAATGTACACAACTCATGGTGTAACAACGCTCGAAATACAGCCCGGGCCACACGGAGTTTTTCAGCCATCGTGAGCAGAAATACAGAAATAAAAAGGTCAACGTGAGGGTAGTTTGCAAATCTGCGACAGCTTATTGAGTGCTTTCATGAGCAAAGTCCACCTCCAACAGTCTTCGTACAGTGCTTTTAAGCCCTGCGAACAACTAATGATGAGAGGAACATTAGCAACATTAGCAACAGTGGAAGCTACATGTAGGAACATGCGGACCAATCCTTTTTGGAGTTCGGTTCAAAGCCTTATAACAGAAGTGTTAACGGCAGCGCTTTCCTCTCTTCTCAGCATTGTTGTTTTGGTTAGCTGTCGACTGTTTGTGACGTACGCTTTTCAGGGGTGCGTTTGTGACATTAGCATGTCCTGCTACAGCGAGATGTCGTGCAGTGCCTCACCTCTCTAGTGTTCTCCCACACTGTGGTCCGGGATTAAGACGGTTTTCTCTTCGTGACCCAGCAGAGTTCTTGCAGAGTTTATTAGTCTTCTCTGTGGTCTTCTAATTCTTTTAATAATTAAAATATCTTCAGCTGCTTTGGCATTCTGTTGCATCATCGTCTCACGAATTCTAAGCGCAAACCAGCCCACCATAAAAACGTCTATGATGTTGACCATTGCAATGCATCTGTATTATTGCAGTGCCACTTAGTAACTGGGAGCCATTGCAACCACCGTAGTTCTGATGTTGCACTGTTTTCAAATGCTACGGTGCCACCTGGAGTCCCTTTGAGACGGGAAGGAAAATGGGGAGAAGGCAATGAGAGGACGTCGTATCAATGAGGATGCAGAGAGAGGGTGTGCGTGAAATGTAATTATGAGAGAAAAGTATCACAGAGGGGAATAAGTGAGCAGCTGAATGAGCCGTTAGTCAACAGCAAAGGAGCTCTACTTGATGAATTATAAAAGGTCCTACGCGAGAATTAGATCTTTACAAGACTAAAGTGGAACTGCACCTGCTCAAATTGGAGGCATCATTTATGGTGGTGGTTGCATCAAAAACAATAGAAGATGTTTTACCGTTGAGATGAACTAGAAACTGATCAGTTTCTAGGATTGGCAACACTCCTAATTAAAATGAAGTTGTTTTAAAATGAACGAATAACACAGGATCTGTTCCCATCTGCTCTGATAAACTGAATGCATTTGATCAAAGTCAGGATTTTGTTTAGTTAGTGTTATTTTTCTGCGTCAGACATTTACTTGTTGGCAATTAGTTGGAAATGAAAAAAAGAGAAATATCTATAAACATTTTAGATGGTATGTAATGAGCACAAATAATGTAGCAGTTAATCAAACGCATCCATTCAACACATAACACCCTAAGCAATGCTAGGTATCTTATTAGCTCGAGCTTCGTAGAGCAGCAGCAGCTAAATAGCATACTGTTGAATAAAAAAGGCTCAACAAACATGCTTGGATTAGTTACTCACCACTTATACGTGTGATTCACTTAGTGACACTCACTAGCAGTTTCTCCAAAGAAAACTGTTTTAAAACAAACATCTCATTCGCATGTTTTTAAGACTACACAAGCTACTTCCTGTTAAACAATTTACTTCCTCTTCTTCTTTGGTGGCATTTTACGACATCTTGCATCCACCAAGGTTTCACTACTGCCTCCTCTTGACTCAGATTTCACACATAAAAAGTCTCATATCCTTTCCACAGTTCAATAACTCCCAAAAACAGAAAATAATGTATGTCTCCCAACAACTTGACCCAACTGACTAACAGGACTTTCAAAGCTGATATCCCTACTGCCCAACGTCCTCAGAACCGCTAATCTCTCGCAACTAATAAAAACATGCTCAACATTCTCCTCGACACCACACCAGTCGCACAGTCCAGTATTTTTCCCCGTACTACAAAGAGTTCAACAATTTCCTGAACTTGCTATTGACTAAATATGCTGTCCCACTTCTCAAGTGCAGAAGTTGACCACGCCCCCTTTGTAGCCTTGACCTGCACTTCACCCAAGACTTGGGTGAAGAGTGTTACCCACAAACAATTGCTGCAGGAGAAAAGGCTGAAGTACCTTTTCTGAAAATATGTATTTTCAAAGGAATGCAGTTAATTTTAGGATGATTAGTTGATGCTCTGAATGTTTTAGACAAAGCAACAATATATTTGAAACAGTTGTTTGTTTGTTTGTTCGAAAGTTGTTAATAAAGTTTTTTTCTTTTAAAAAGTAGCACCGCGACACTCGAAGCCTCTCTGCACACTACCTCCAAGTGCTCTTCACAGACAGTAAGGCACAGTGCGAGTATTGGGATTGGTCGTCTGACCGGATACATGACCATAATGGTGGCAGGATACTCTGTTGTCCTGGAATTGCTTTGCAACACTCCCTAGGTGAGAGAAGTCTGAAGAGGAAATATCTCTGCAGATGTGTGTGCTTGATTCCACACTCAGGCTGACAGAGAAGTATAAATCAGCCTTTAACTGTAACACCGGATATGACCGAGCATTTTTCTACTTATCAACTTACTGCATATGACTTGTCTTCGCTGTGCAGCACCAGGCTAAAGACCAAAGGTGGCAGATCATTTGCTGCTGTGGCCCCCAGACTCTGGACCTCACTCTCCCTGAGCCTGAGGTCAGCGGACTCAGTGGTCTCCTTTAAAAAGCAGCTGAAAACTCACCTGTTCAAGCTGGTTTTAGTGTGACCTTTGTCACCACCCTCTCCTTATTTTGCTCTTTCTACCAATTCTGCCTTTCCCAGAATCCTTCAATTACCTCTTTCTTATTTATTTTCTTTCCTTTTCCTCACATTTTTAATCACAGTTGTTTATTTTTCCAAGTATTGTGATTTTTAAACATTTGTTAGAATTTTTTTTACATTTTTTTTCCTTGTGAAGCACCTCGTGAATTTTAACTTGAGAGGCGCTATATAAAAAGATTGTTTTCTTACATATTTTCTTTCTTATCATCTAGAGTCTTCTGGTGCTGATCTGTGACTGGTAACAGCCACGAAACTCACGCAGCGGCAGTGAGAAACTCACCTTTTGCTCATTAAAATGGACTGCAGTAATCAAATCTGACCACAGGATGTCATTCTTACTTCATTCTCACATATTGCACCATTAAATTAAAGTTATAGTCCATCCATCCATCCGTTGTATTTCACTTAGTTATAGTATTAACAAAAAGCATCAACATAATTTTAAATGTAAGAATAAAGTAAGGTAATACTATTGAACTTTCATTCAGGAGTTTCTTTCAATTATTATTTTTTGTTAGTTATATTTGTTTGTTCCACTTTAGGTTCAGTTTGTGCTTTAATGAGACAACGGGACAAAAATGTGCTCTCTCAAATGGTGAAACTGCTGTTCAAAGGGTAAAGCAGGTGTAGGACAACTTCTCTTCCTGGTTCTGGTTGAACTTTTTACTCCATTCAAAGTTTTCCTCTCGGATGCCACTCACTGCCTTTCACATGCCCCGCATTAAAGGCTGAATCCAAGTATTCTTTCTGTTTCTTAAGACAATCTGTGTCTATTTTCAGCTGAACTGTGCCCTATGTAAATTGTTATTATTCCTAAGATAGTTTCAGTTGTTAATTTTTCCTATTTAGCCAACAATTATTCCTCATTGCCTTTTTGTCTTAGTTTGCTCACTCCCAAGCAGTGTTGGGAACATCACTTTAAAAAAGTAATTAGTTATAGGTACTAATTACTTTGTCAAAAAAGTAACTCATTTGCTTAGCCAGTTACGAGAGTATGAAAGTAACTAATTACCAAGAAAAATAACTACTTAGTTACTTTTTTCATTAAAAGATGCAAGAAAAATGGGTTCCCCTCTTAATTAAACATACTTAATTTACAATAAATTACTAAAATAGTGAAATATAAATGACTAATGACTGGAACATAATAAAATGTATGTCCAAATGTTTTTAATAAACCTGAATAATTTAAATAAATAAGCACTTAACTGGAGGAACTACTAACAGGAACATTACACTTATCTAGACTATTAAAATGTCACTGTGTGATATTCAACAAGACCCCAATCAGCTAAAATTTAAAATTGCAAATAGAAACACCTGTAAAGGTTACTGAGCCTTTGAATGGTCTCTCAGTTTAGTTAAATTACAGAAATGAATGTAATTTGCACAGTATTCTAATTTTTCCAGCTTCACATAATTGTGTGTTTTTAGTAGCATTTCTGTTGCTGGTAATCTAGTAACGGTTAGATAAATAAATAAAATCCTTTAAAATGACACTAGAAGAGGCACAAGCCTGATGGAGGACTTACATTTAGTGATGGGAATTCTGGCTCTTTTTAGAGAGCTGGTTCTTTTGGCTCAGGTCACCAAGGCTCCCAAGTGGCTCCTCAGATTTTCTGTTGCATAGAGTCCATTTATAACCAAAATGATGCAAAACTATAAGTAAAATGTTTTACTAATGTAAAAGAAAACTGCAATATATCAAATAGTTATCATTTCTATGGATTTAATAACTGAACACTTTAAGAAATCTCCACTTTCTGACTGCTGGCGCTCATTTTCTCAACGTCTTCGTCGCACTTTCCTCTCTCGCGCTCGCCTTTTTCCTCCTCCTCATTCCCTCTCGTCTCCCTCCACCCGCATGTGCTCTGCTGTGTGTCTGAGTCTGATCGTCCCTCTTCCCCGCCCCTACGGCTCTGTGTGTGGACAGTCTGGACACGCAGTTACACATGTTGACCAATCGCCTGTAGCTTTCACCAAAGCAAGAGGAGAGGGGGGAGGGGAGGGGACGGCTCCCAATGACGAGCCGGCTCCCGTCGTTCACTTCAAAGAGCCGGCTCTTAGAGCCGATTCGTTCGCGACTGACACATCACTACTTACATTTACTAACTTGGGTCAGACCCAAACACACAAGAGCTGAAGCTGGGTGGTAAACACACACAGGTAGCTCTAATAACACCTGAGCTCCATGACTGATGCATCAGCGTTACAGCGGGACTAAAGACATGATCAGAAACGGGTTACAGCTGGATGATCTAGGAAGGTAGAATAGCAGGACGTCTGAGCGGTGAACAGGTGAGCGGACTTTCAGGACGTCCCGCTGTCACGCTAAAAAGGGCATAGTTTAAGATTCACACCTGCAGCCGAAGATATTCATCACGTCTTCCTCGTTCTTCACGGGCCGTATAATTAATTAGTTTGCTCGTTACTGAAAGAAATATGTTTTAGTAACGCGGTTATTTTAAACTGCGTTATTCCCATCACTGCTCTGTTGTGTCTACAGCAGGCAGCGACTGAGACAGTGAGGGTCTCCGCCCACCCGGCCAATCATCATTGTGTTTGTAAGTGCGTTACCGACACCTCTCTCTCTCCCTGGCTGCAGCTGAAGTGTGGCGGTCAGAAAGCCTCACACGGTTGCTCAACGTTCGACAAGCACATAGTAACGCACAGCCTTCCATCCCCAGTAACGGTAACGGCGTTTCAACCGTGGGAAAAGTAATTAATTAGATTATTCCGATACCCAAAAAAAGAACACCGTAAGTAACACCGTTGTTTTAAACGGCGTTATTCCCATCACTGCTCCCAAGTGGAGCAAATTCTTCCAAAGTGATTAAAGGTGTTTAACCCTCTCAGGCTCCAAATAAGTTTTGATCAAAGGACGAACAACTAAATCCTTCAGGGGTACTTCTGGGTTAAAAAATGCTCATGAAATACGTATGTGGAGTAACCAGGTAGGTAGGTTTTAACGTTGCAACGCCTGCCTCCAGAGGGTTAAAAAGCAACACTGTACTTGTCACGGCACCACTGGAATTTCTCCACCTCTGGGTTTTTCAAAAGAAAAAAAAAAAAAGAAATCACACATTTACATGCTCATTTGCAAGCACAAATGTGTCAGTGAGTCTGAATTCAAGTGTGAAACAAACTGTGCTTAGAGGGTGTGTACAGTAAGAGTGCATATGTCTGCGTTTATGTGCTACAGATGGTGTTGCTTTAGCAGTGGAGGTGGTAAGCAAAGAGGCCCCAAGAGAGCTTAGCAGGGTATCCATGCAGCAAATTAAAACTGGCCTTTTTCACTTCAAACTGTCAATCATGAAGGATTGATTTTTAAAAAAGAGACTTTTAAAGGACAGGAGGGAAGCAGACACCCACATGTACAGCGTGATGTCACACACACATGTGAGGTGTCCTCTCCTGCTTTAACTGCTTTTTGTAACACATCAACAGCAGAGCTCTGTCAATAACTAATCTTGTTTAATTAGTATAGATCCTGAATAGAGGCAGCCAGCAATGATTTCTAATGCATCATTAGCAGTATTGTAATTTCATGTAATCGATTGTCAGTAACAGTTCTGTTGAATGATTCGTCACGGTTTTCTTTTGAAATCGTGTTTCAACAAAACCAACGCTGAAACGTACGTACGGGTTCAGCATCAGTAGGGCTGTCGTTGTAAAATTAAATATTTTTATGTTTTTTGAGCCTTTTGACAAGAAGTTCTCACAATTGAACTAAATCAAGATTAAACAGAATCATAAAGCTCTGAAGGATGCTTTATGAACACATGGCTGTTATTATGAAATAAATATGTTAGTATGCTTGTTCAAACTAGTCAGTCATAATGAATAAATATATCATTTATTTTCCAGCCTTTCCACTGGACACATTTTCCTTCCATTTTGGATGCAAGTGTCTTTTATTTTGAAAGTTTCCAGATGTTTTAAATTGCTTTTGTGTTAACTTCCTGTCTGGCCTGATCTGAACTGCTGAGCTTGACGCATTCTGGAAGTAAAGCGTGTAAAAATATGTACTAGACGCCTGCATGTGGTGGGTGGATGCTTCCCTATGTCCAAAATGTAAAACACCCATTGATACTAATGACGACTAATTGCTGTGTGCTATGCTTTGTGGATGCTGTGCAATGCTTAAAACCAGTTCGTTGGTACTGCTTCCTTTCACAGTCCCATAATTACTAATTAAGTACATGGTAATTACCTAGTAAGTTAAACTGTATTATTGTTTCTGAGTTCTTTAACAGTTATTACCATGTAACTGAGGTTCAAATCTAGTTTTCTTTTTTAATCATTCCCAGTAAATATTGCTTTACACAATAATTACACTTTATTACAATTACACACTTTAATTACACCAATAATACACTCTAATTTACTATGTAATTACCATGTAAGTACTTGGTAATTAGAGTACTGTAAAAGGAAATTTTCTTTTCTTCTTATTTATGAAACATGATCAGTCACTCATGCAGGCTAAGTGTGAAAATAGTCCTCTAGCCCTATTTCCTGCATTGAGTTAGCAGTAGAGTCGCGTTGCTGTTAGCCAGTCAGAGGCGAGGAGTCTGAATATCAGGAAATAAGACTCCAACACCTGCCGTGTTCTGCTCGCCTCTCCTCTGGCTCACTTCTAGTTCCTGAAGTAGGAGCGCTGGGGTTATTTATTTTCTTACCCTCCAAAGAGATCGACTCACAAGGCATTCATTTACAATAGAGACCACAGCAGATGTGTTGAAAAAAGAAGTGAAATTGGTCTTTAAATGTTTAGTGGAAAGATCCTTTAATCTTCATGAAATGTGTAAATGCAACACATTCTCACTCCCAGCGCGTCAAAAAAAAACGCTTGGTCAGCCGCCATCCACGTCAGACCCCAGACGCCAAAAGTGCCCTTTTTCGTTACTTATGTGCGAAAAGGGTTTTTTCCCTTTTGTAACTGCAGATCCCAATGCAGCATAAAACTGACGTGATGAGATATCTGCTGATGTGGCACCGAACCAGCTCATTTAACCGCTCCTAAACCACGTTTCACTATTTATAACCTTCCCCTCACCCTCATCCTAACCTTAACCCTCTTGCTACCTAAAATGTTACTCTCACTGTGATCAAGCATCTGTTTCCCGTGCATTCTGACTGTGAATTTCGTATTTGCCGCCCAAGGGGAACGTTAGAACATACCATCTGGCGAGGGGGAGGTTACACATACCCTCTACTTTTAACCTCCACCGTGGTAGTTGAAACCTCCCCCTCGCGATGGCTCAGTCCAAACTCGACCAATGACGAGGCGGCTCCCGCCGTTCACTTCATAGAGCCGGCTCTTAGAGTGACCGACACATCACTAACGTGTTCGCTAGCAAGATGGTTAAGGTTAGGATAGGGGTGAGGGGAAGGTTAAATAAGAAGATAAGGTTAAGGTGAGGTACAATGAGCTTGTTTGGTGCCCTGGCTGCGGACATCCCATCGCATCAGTGTAACGCTGCATTGGGATCTGCAGTCAAATAAGGGAAAAACCCCTTTTCGCACATAAGTAACGAAAAAGGGCACTTTTGGCGTCAGGGGTCTGAAGCGGAGGGTGGCTGACCAAGCGTTTGTTTTTGACTCGCTGGGAGTGAGAATGTGTTGGTATATGATGATGTCACCTGCAAGGAACCACTACAAATCGACCAAGAGGCTCAGTTGCTCATTAATACTCCACGTAACCCTACTCAGCAAACAAAAAAATAAATTAAATACATATTTGGGGTTTAATTTGTTTTGGTGAATATTGTTTTCTCTTGTCTCAGCATCTCATTTCAGAATCACTTGTTGCAGATCTGAGAAAATGACCCCAAAGATCGTCTTAGATGCACAATGGAAGAAAATCCAAACTGCCCTCTGTCCAAAGACAATGAAACCACTCACAAACCCTTCTAAACAAGACAAAGATTTCACAATTTGTTGAGTTGCTTTACACTTCAGAACCTTTATCCTACCTCGAATAAATTAAAAGTATAATATTTTTCACTATTAAGCCATCTTTCTTCTGGCCCTTCCCACGGCTGAGTCAGAGTTAGAGTTCTTGCTGAGGTTATGACTTCAGGTCCATTTGTGCTTTCTTTTCATTCAAAGTAATACCTCTTTTATAATGAGGTGCACAGCTAGAAGCGATAGCCTGGCAGAGGTGCCAGGGGGGTGGACGGCAGCGCAGTCGCCCATGAGCATTATGCTTAGCTTCTAATTTACCGGAGCTCTAATCTTGGCAGCCTTGACTAAATCTACTCCTCCCTTCTCGAACATATCTCCAAACCTTTTGAAATTAATAATTATCTTATTACTGCTTGTTGTTTCACTTCAAGCTGCTGAAATTAAACTATGAGATCTGGGACTAAAGCCTTGCTGATGTCATGCTTCAGCGCGAGGATGGTAACCACTCCTCTCCTGCTCAAATGATTTTCCTCCCTCCAGATTCCCTCATTCCTCCCCTCTCATCCCTGCACCGGTGTAGTGGCTCAATCGTGTAGTAACCACAATAGACCATGAATGCCAATTTAAAGGGAAATGGAGGGAGGAGGTGAGAAGGTGTGGAGTCAGAAATCGTGCTAAGCAACAAAATCAAGAGCGACAGAAGCTTGGCCTGGTTTCCCCCATGGGTGCTGCTGTAATTCACCTCGTGTCACCTCCATCTCATCCCACCACCACACCTCTTCCTCAACTTTCGACTCTGTTTCTTGATGTTTCTCTCAACTTCCCATCCTCCTGTCCCTGCATCTCACTGCTCCTGGATCTCGCTAGTTATTCACGTGGAAATGATGCTTAAAATAATAAACCGACCCACTGCCATCAGGTGGGATAAGAACACAATCTGTGCACTGAGATTCAGACACATATCTGTGTGCCCGCAGTGTGTGTGTGTGTGTGTGTGTGTGTGTGCGTTCACGATCTAATCACTCACCACGTAAGGGAATTGATTGCATTGTGAGTTTTCTGATTCACACGGACATTAAAAAGCTGGCATACCTTTTGCTTGCTCTCACTAACACACTCTTTTGGTTGCTCCACTTTCTATCTCTCCTCCCTCCATCGGCATTCTCTCAATCTCTCCATCCCTTTTTCAGTGAGTGTGATGAGTTGACCATCTGTTGTTCAGTGAAGGCTTGAACGGGATTGAGAGGAAGAGAGAAAGCCAGACGGGGTGGGGGGGGGGGGGGGGGGGGGGCACTGAGCAACATGGCATATTGTAATTCCGCTCAACGCTGATTTGAACCAAAAAAGGGTGGAGCAAAGAGATATGCACCCGGATAGGGCTGAAAGTAAAGAGGGAATGACTATGATTGAAGGAAACTCAAAGAAAGGGAAACAGGGGGAGGAAAAGGTGGTGTGATAATGTCACTGCAGTAAGGAAGGCAATGGCAGGGCCCTTAGTCTTTGATTTATGTCTTCTATAAGGTCTGTTTGCATGTCTGTGTGTGTGTGTGTGTGTGTGTGTGTGTGTGTGTGTGTGTGTGTGTGTGTGTGTGTGTGTGTGTGTGTGATTTATTGTTCATTAACATGGAGGAATTAAAAAAGTGTTTCCCACTGAGTATCACACATCAATTACCACCATACAAATAGTCGCGTCCTGCCTCAGTTCACCTTTAATGGGGGTGGGGTCTCTCTCTCTCTCTCTCTCTCTCTCTCTCTCTCTCTCTCTCTCTCTCTCTCTCTCTCTCTCTCTCTCTCTCTCTCTCTCTCTCTCTCTCTCTCTCTCTCTCTCTCTCTCTCTCTCTCTCTCTCTCTCTCTCTCTCTCTCTCTCTCTCTCTCTCTCTCTCTCTCTCTCTCTCTCTCTCTCTCTCTCTCTCTCTCTCTCTCTATCATGTAGTTATTGTCCATCTATAGTAATAAAGGTTAACTCCTCAATATATTGTGAGAATGATTCAAGGCCATATTGGCCAGCCCTACATCAACCGTGATGATCGCACAAAGCTCAGGTCAGTGACAGGACAGGGGCACTACAGAGGGCCCAACAGATTTCAGCAGGGGCCAAAACACCTGTGTCCCCACCCCTAGAAACACCATACAAGTTTGTTTGTATTTACTCTTTACAAACTTTTCCTTATTTATTCAATTCAGATACTTTTAGGACAATAAAATGTAATATATGGTAAATAATAAGATACCGTCTGTGAAAAGACACATTCCTTCAGTGCATAATAAGCTGTAACATTAACATGGTGTTAACTTTAATGGTGAACCATTAATAAGAAATGAGAGAATTTAATTAGTCACATAAAAACTTGTAAAATCAAATTTGTCGTCTTCCTCCGCTTATCCGGGTCCAGGTCGCGGGGGCAGCATCCCAACATGTGAGCTCCAGACCGTCTTCTCCCCGGCCACCTCCACCAGCTCCTCTGGCAGGACCTCAAGGCGTTCCCGGGCCAGATTGGAGATTAACATCTCCAACGTGCCCTGGGTCGACCGGGGGGCCTCCTGCCGACAGGACATGCCCGAAACACCTCCCCAGGGAAGCGTCCAGGAGGCATCCTGACCAGATGCCCAAACCACCTCAACTGACTCCTTTCAATCCAGAGGAGCAGCGGTTCTACTCCGAGTCCCTCCCGAATGTCCGAGCTCCTCAACCTATCTCTAAGGCTGAGAACGGCCACCCTACGGAGGAAACTCAATTTGGCTGCTTGTATCTGCAATCTCGTTCTTTCGGTCATTACCCAAAGCTCATGACCATAGGTGAGGATTGGGACGTAGATCGACCAGTAAATTGAGAGCCTGGCTTTCTGGCTCAGCTCCTTCGTCACCACGACAGATCGGCTCAGCGTCCGCATCACTGCAGACGCTAAGCCAATCCGCCTGTCGATCTCCCGATCCCTCCTACCCTCACTCGTGAACAAGACCCCCAGATACTTAAACTCCTCCACTTGAGGTAGCACCTCTCCCCTGACCCGGAGTTGGCAAGCCACCCTTTTCCGGTCGAGAACCATGGTCTCAGATTTGGAGGTGCTGATCCTTATCCCAGCCGCTTCACACTCTGCCGCGAACCTACAGAGCAAGAGCTGAAGGTCAGAGCTGGATGAAGCTTGGAAGACCACATTGTCCGCAAAACGCAGAGGCGAGGTTCTCCTGCCACCAAACTCGACACACTCCACACCACGGCTACACCTAGAAATTCCTTCCATAAAGGTTATGAACTGAACCGGTGACAAAGAGCAGCCCTGGTGGAGTCCAACCCTCACCGGGAACAGGTCCGACTTACTACCGGCTATGCGGACCAAACTCACGCTCCTCTGGTAAAGGGACTGAATGCACCTTAACAGAAAGCCACCCACCCCATACTCTTGAAGCGTCCCCCACAAGGTGCCCCTGGGGACATGGTCATAACCCTTCTCCAAATCCACAAAACACATGTGGATTGGTTGGGCAAACTCCCATGCCCCCTCCATCACCCTTGCCAGGGTATAGAGCTGGTCCACAGTTCCACAGCCAGGACGAAAACCATATTGCTCCTCCTCAATCTGAGATTCGACTATCGATCGGACCCTCCTCTCCAGTACCTTGGAGTAGACCTTTCCAGGGAGGCTGAGGAGTGTGATCCCCCTATAGTTGGAACACACCCTCATGTCACCCTTCTTAAAGATGGGGACCACCACCCCGGTCTGCCACTCTACAGGAACTGCCCCCGATGACCATGCAATGTTGCAGAGACGTGTCAACCACGACAGCCCTACAACATCCATAGCCTTGAGATACCCAGGACAAATCTCATCCGCCCCCGGGGCTCCGCCGATGTGTAGTTGTTTGAGTACCTCAGCAATTTCTGCCCCCGAGATTGGACAGTCCATCCCCAGGTCTCCCGGCTCTGGTTCCTCCTCGAAATGCGCATTGGTGGGATTGAGGAGCTCCTCAAAGTATTCCTTCCACCGTCCGACTATAGCCCCAGTTGATGTCAGCAGCTCCCCGTCCCCACTGTAAACAGTGTGAGCGAGTTGCTACCTTCCTCTCCTGAGGCGCCGAACAATTTGCCAGAACCTCTTTGGCACTGATCGATAGTCTTTCTCCATGGCCTCACCAAACTCCTCCCAAGCCCGACATTTTGCCTCGGCAACTGCCACTGCTGCACCCCGCTTGGCTTTCTGGTACCTGTCTGCTGCCTCCGGGGACCCACAGACCAGCCATGCCCTGCAGGCCTCCTTCTTCAGCCTGACGGCTCCCCGAACCTCTGGTGACCACCAGCGGATGCGGGGGTTGCCACCACGACTGGCATCGGCCACCTTGCAACCACAGCTAGTAACAGCCGCCTCAACAATCGCAGAGTGGAACAAGGCCCACTCGGAGTCAATGTCCCCCACTGCTCTCGGGATGGGGTCAAAGCTCTGCCGGAGGTGGGAGTTGAAGACCGTCTTGACAGGTTCTTCTGCCAGGCATTCCCAGCAGACCATCACTATGCGTTTGGGTCTGCCAGGTCTACGCAGCATCTTCCCCTGCCATCTGATCCAACTCACCACCAGGTGGTGATCAGTTGACAGCTCCGCTCCTCTCTTCACTCGGGTGTCCAAAACATACGGCCGTAGGTCAGATGATATGACTACAGTCTATCATCGACCTGCGACCTAGGCTGCCCTGGTACCAAGTGTACCGATGGGCATCCTTATGTTCGAACATGGAGTTCATTATGGCCAAACTGCAGCTTGCACAGAAGTCAAATAACGAAACACCACTTGAGTTCAGATCAGGCGGGCCGTTCTTCCCAATCACACCCCTCCAGGTCACGCTGTCATTGCCCACGTGAGCATTGAAGTCCCCCAGCAGGACAATGGAGTCCCCTGATGGAGCACTATCTAGCACTCGTCCCAGGGACTCCAAAAAGGGTGGGTACTCTAAACTGATATTTGGCGCATAAGCACAAACAACAGTCAGGACCCATTCCCCGACCCAAAGGCGCAGGGAAGCTACCCTCTCGTCTCCCGAGGTAAACCCCAGGCTCTCCAGGCAGAGTCTTGGGGCTAACAAAAAGCCAACCCCAGCCCTCCACCTCTCACCCGGAGCAACTCCAGCAAAGGAGAGTGTCCAACCCCTCTCAAGGACTTGGGTTCCAGAGCCAATGCTGTGTGTCGAAGTGAATCCGACTATATCTAGCCGGTACCGCTCAACCTCTGCCACAAGCTCCTGCTTCTTCCCCGCCAGCGAGGTGACGTTCCATGTCCCAAAAACCAGTTTCCTTGTCCGGGGATCGGACCGCCAAGGCTCCCGCCTCGGTCTGCCACCCTATCCACACTGCGCCGGACCCTTCATGTTCCTACTGCGGGTGGTGGGTACGCAGTTGGATGAGCCCATGTATCCGGTTCGGAATTCAAATTCAGTCACAAAGAGATATTTTTTTGTCTAAACAACTTATTTGCCCTAAAACCCTCAGAGAAGCTGTTAGAAGAAGAAATGGATTCTATTTGCTGGCAAACATTAACACTGGACTCTAAGGAAACAGAAAAAAGGTCATGATGAGCCTAGATTTCTCATGTTCTCATGTAGTGGTGCAGAGATTGTTTATGTTGTTGTTGGGTCAGATTTACACTTTTTTAGACTCTTCTCCTCTTTTGTTTGTGTTCCTTGAAGCCAGATGATTTGGTTTTCCACCTGAGAATTGTGTCGTGGGAGTGGTTTTAACTGGGAAAACAAAATTTGTATTTGTTCAACATTCAAGCACTACTCCACTCAGTAAAATGCTCTTAAGCAAGGTCACAGAAAAAAAAAAGAAACATCTAAACTTCCTTTTCTAATTTGATTTTAGACAACAGAAGAAAACACATTTGCTAATGTGTTTTTTTCTTTGTATTTTTATTTATTTAATTTTTTATTACTTTTTTTCCCCGTGCCCTGTCTGGTGGTGAAGCAAACGGAGTTAATGTCGGAATGCTGGTGACAAGCCTTACAGATTTATTCTCAGGTGGAGCATCAAAGCTGCTGCTTTTAATGTCACGCCTGATACTTAAACTTTATTGCTATTGTTTTTTGAATGCTTTGTAATTCCAACCAGACATGGAGACAGAGGTGAAAGAGAAACAAGAATCTGCTTCTAGACTGGCAGAAAGAGAAAAACAAACAAAAATAAGGGGGGACACACAGCAATACAACAGGAGCAAACTATCACTGCATCAACCTGATGAGGAAATATTAAATCAACATTGTTTTACTGAACAATCACGATAATAACTCACAATGCATTTATTGCCAACCACAGCCTTAAGACATGTGTTGAAAATGCCCAAGTCCATACTTATGA